>NC_056726.1:1322180157-1322196552 GCF_019279795.1 Protopterus annectens | reverse complement strand
ACATCAGGCAGCTTTAGTTTGGCAACGGCACGCAGTTTGCAGCTTTTTGAACACTACTGACTACGGGCACTCTGTCTCACGGCAGCTTAGCTATCAGTACATTTCTGACTATTTTTATTCTTATGTTACTTCAAAATATATGCTCTGTTTCATTCCATTTTACAAAGGGAATACATTTACATTGTACAATACTGTCTGGGGGCTTTTTAGTGCTTATTTACAAAATAAAAAAGGTTGTTGTAGGGGCTCGAACCCTGCCTGCCTACTCATAGGGCGGTACTCTACCACTAGCTATTATTTCTTGGCTTACTTTGCATATTTAGTTCTTATATCCTTTTCCCTGACTGCTAACTGTGATTGCGCTAGTAGCACCAGCTTACAGTAGCAAACATTCTGAGGTTTAACAAAAAAAAAAGGTTTTCATTTACTTTATGACATCTCTTCACTTTATACACTGATGGCCAGTCGGGGCATGTGTTGTATAGTGTGTTTATTCACATTTTCATGGCCTTTCTCGTGGCTGTTTACTTTCAGCCATTCTAGTTTTCGCGTGTCCACTTGCAGGCTTAGCCTACAGACCGCCTACTCTCTTACACGGACCGTGTAAGAGTTACTGGTGTGATTCAGCATGCCTCATGCACCTCATGCATATGCATGACATGCTGACATCACACAGTTTAACTGCAGCCTCCGTGTAAGAGTTATAACTCTTACACGGAGGCTTCCTGAATCTGGCCCATTGTAAAATCTACCCAAGAAAATGTAAAGATGTTCAAACAGACACACTAGAAACAAAGAAAAAATTATAAAACCACCAAGGCCAGTAAAAAAGACCCCACATTTTACTAAACACTCTCCTATGCCTCAGCCAAAAGGCCTTTCAAGGGAGTGTTTACTAAAATTTTGGGACTGTTTACTGGCCTTGGTGGTTTTTATAAATCTAAAGATGTTACTGCCCAATGTCAGCAGTCTAAACAAGAAGCTGCAAACTCTCTTCACCTTGGAAAATGTGAACATCTGTGAGTCACAGAGACATGATTTAAAGCCACAGAGAGTACCCCGGCAGCACATGGCTTCAGTGTCTTCCACACATTTAGACCAGCAACTGCACAGACAGAGACTAAAGGTGGATGTTTCTCAGTCTACATCCATAACAAGTGCACTTCTTAGTTGGTTAAACAGGATGATGCATTGCAGTTCCTCCACATCCAGATCACCATAGACAATGTCCCATACCATATCCTAGCAAGCTATATGTCACCCTCTATGTCCCATGAAACCCATAGCATATACATAGAACTCTTAAAGACACTGATCATTCAACCAAATACTATACTCATGGGTACTTTAATTAACCCTCTAAAAATGGGAATCCTATGCAACCCAATTTGCAGGCACGGACTTCCTAGACTTTCTAAGCACAAATATCCTGGACCATTTAGTACCTACACCTGCAAGAGGTAGGTCGTACATATTGTATCTGATACTCACAAATACAGAAGAGTGCTGCACCCCCCCATGTCATGTTCTCTCTCACAAGATCAGACCACAAAGCAGGCTCTGAAATTAGATTCAATTTTGTAAGCCCAGGAACCCCTGTAACAATTAGAAAGTACTCCAATGGAAATTACCTTTTATTAATTAAGTGATAACCTTTCAAAATTTGAAGCCCCTCCAAACCCAGCTAACACAGTAGCCTATGCAGAATTATTCATAAAATCTTTGTACAGACATGTCAGTGAATGCACAGAGGCTGCTGTCGTATCAGTAGTGAGCCCAAAATAAACTCAAACAGCACCCTTGTGGAATGCAAAATCAAACAGGCTGTATAACAAAAAAAAACAAAAAACAAAAAAAAAACCTCATAGCTAAAATTAGGAAGAATAACACCGAAAAAGATAAAACCTTTATCATCAAACTGAATAGACAACTAAGAAGACTAAGTCCAGCAAATCAAATTTTGAGGTAAAGACAGCCGACCAACCATGTACATGGAACTGGGGGACATAGCAAAACTTCTGACTGACAAATTCATCTCCAGGTTTACCCCTGCCTCACCCCCAGCTGCCTCCCGGGAAATACCATTTAACATAATCCTTCCAACTATCAGTAGGGAGATGGTTTTAGATGCACTCTCCAAGGCCAAGAATACAGCTTCAATAGGCCCTCAGCCCCCATCAGACCAATTAAGTGCAGTGCTCCCTATTGCATGTACCTCACTAGGCACCTGCAACAATTGGAGACACCACATAAGTTTCTCACTAAGAAATTACAGGGTACATAAAACAGGTCTTACCCAGAAATACTGAAAGCCCTGTCACTATATTCTGTCTCCTACAGGTTGATTATGGGTGATCTGTGCTCAACTTACAGGGCAGTCTCTGACCCAGCCCTGATGGAAATGCTACACATTTGTAAATCAAACTATGCAAGGGTCACTCACTCCAGGGATCTTAACCTAGCCTCTGACATGAACAGGTTATGCTGGACAGATAGATACATCTCCCAGAGACTGCCACTTCTCTGGAACAAGCTTCCAATTCATGTGAAACAGAGCACCTCCCTAATCCTCTTCAAACACAACCTAGATCAATGGATGGGTGACTGTAAATTCAGTCCTAGGGTGGTACCCATATCCCTCCTGGACAGAGGAAATCAGTATTAAGTATCATAGACCTTTATCTCTGTGAACTTCACTCGCATAACCACCAACAACTGGGGCAACTCAGGATAAATATGGCTAGGTTTGTAAAGGCTCTAGAGACTTTAGCCTAGTAACCTTCTATGAACCTATGAATATCCAAGGATGCCTCCTAAATAGCTTGAAATGTGACCTATCAAGGCCACTGGTGTCACTACTCAGTCATAGCTCCCACACAGGCTTTGTGCCACGTGAATGAAGACTGCAGTGGTTATCCCTCTGCACAAGGGAGAGACAACAATGATTCTTGGGAATTAAAACATTAGACTGACTAGTCTCATACTCAAAACCATGGAAAGAATTATCATGGAAATGATTAACAAGAATATAGGAAACCTTTAGACACTGGAGCTAACTCATTTGGGGTTTTGTCAAAGGTAAGTCATGCCTACTGATCCAAGTATTCATCTCTGAGAAGGTTGCCAAGGCAATGGATGACATCAAAATGATGCATATTGTCTTCCTTAACCTAGCTAAGGCATTTGATAAAATACCCTACTCAAGCATTGTAAACAAACTCATGGAATCAGGCATTAACCCTTATGTAACTCACTGGATAGCCAGCTATCTCACAGCCAGGTTCCAGGAAGTTAGGACTGGAGAGACTACCTCTGCAAAGAGGCTGGTCAACAGTGAAGTTCCCTAAGGCATTGTGATAGGTCCTCTTCTATTTGGCATCTATTTTTTAGAAGTAAAGTCCAGTGTCAAGGGCTGATGATTGCAGCCTAAGGACAATTATAGAAACCCCTTGAATACTAACATCTTGCAGGAATGTCTAACACATATTAATGAGTGGAGCCAAAGCCATGGCATAAAACCCAATGCCAAGAAATGCATAATAGTACCTTTTGGGAAGTCAGCCACCCAGGGAAACTACTGCCTTGATAAAACACCCATAAAAGTAATCAAGGATTTGGGGACTCATGTAGATAGTAACCTGGCTTTCGACCAGCATGTGTCTAGGGTCATAAGTAAATCATTCTATGTCACTCGACCTATATGTAAGGGCAAGGCATCTAGGTCCAGGGAAGTCACTGTGCCACTGTCAGGCCCTTCACTACGTATAATACCCCCTTCTGCATTTACCTGACCAGACACATGCAACAACTAGAATGTTCACAGAGGTTCCTCCCAACAAGAATACAGGGTGCAAACACAATGTCCTATGCAGATTCCTTCCAATCCCTATCTTTATATTCTGTTTTCTACAGACTGCTGAGAGGCAATTTATGCTTGGCATACAAGGCATCCTTGGATCCTATTCTGATGGACCTTTTGAATATCCACAAAATGAACAGCATCATAAATACTGGATCTAAGGATTTAGCCTTTGTCTGCAACTTAATTAGGACATATTGGATGGACAGGTACAAGAATCCCCATTCTCTGGCATAGGTTTCCCATCCACTTGAAACAAAACATTTCCTTAACTCTATTGAAGTGCAACCAGGACCAGTGGATGAGAAATTGGAAATTCACCCCTGGTCTGATAATTATGTATTTGATGGAAATAGATAGCCATTAAATCATACCCAAACTAACATACACCCCTTAAAATAACCTTTAAGGCACAACACATCATAGGATACATTTGTATTGCATGGTTAGGCTTATAAAGGCCCCAGTGGTCATTAGCATCATATATACCTATGAACCTTTAAATCTATGAGTGATCACAAAGAGATGGAATGATACTTTGAACCCTAAGGATGAGTGCTGTTCAGCTGGACAGGGTCACATCAATAAGACTGCAAGCTGCAAACAGGAAAACTCTACCTTTTGTTTGTGCATATCAGTAAAACAGCTGTTTGGAATATTCAACCTTCTTAAACAATATGGGAGTAGTGCTTGATGGGGGTAGTGATTACAGATTCTGTAGCTCTGTTTGCAGACAGCAACATTCATGTGGGGAATTATGGAGATACCAGGAGAAGCATAATGGGGGAAACATCTTGTTTGATCTGAACTGTGGTAGGGAACTGCCTCTGTACTTCTCAAGGATTTTTCATAAGAAATACTGTATTTGAACACTAGGTTACTTGTACGCATTGGTTCTCACAAAGCAGAAAATGCAGCAGGCAAGCTCTTTACTCCAACTACATCTCCAAAATATGGAATGACATACCACTTCCACTTCCATCTTGACAATATACAAGCTTTTAAACTATCTAAAGCAACATCTAAGAGAATCCTATCTTTGTGCATGTACATAACCTGTATAAAATGAAAATTCATTCTACCTTGCATTATTTCACTAACTTCCTGCACACATCTCTGCTGGCATACTTTCTTTATAATATAAATTCTCTTACCTCCTAAATTTTCCTTACTTCCTATTTACTTTGCCTCATATCTTACTAAATTGTTCTTTTCTTACTTCTCATGTAAATCTCCTTCATGTTTTATAACCTTCTTTAATATATTCATCGTATCTACTCCATTAATATCTAGTCATTGGTCCTGCAATCCTCTTTTTTAACTCTGCTTACCCGTAGAAAAAATTATAACAACCTGAAGTATGTAACTGATCTCACCAAATGCACTATAGACTGCTTTTAGGATAATGAATTTATATTACGCACAACTATTACCTCTCTCTCTCTCTCTCTCTATATATATATATATATATATATATAAATTATGTATGTGTTGTCTTCTTGTCTGCTGCTATAGTATGATATTTTTAAAGCTTTGTAATACACCAATGTTCATTAACTTACTATATATGTGATGCGAATATCTCTTACCACAAGATTTACCAGGAAAGTCCCAATGGACATCATAGCTCCTCTTCAGTGAAGGCCCTAGAAGAAAGCTCAAACGATAAATTACAGTAACATTGACTGAAAATCAGATAAGATAACTATGCAGTAGTGGTACAAAGAATGAAAATAACCACAATGATAGATAAAATACAATTGATTCTGTTTGATGCGGTCCATCTTTGGAGCTTCTATCTGGGCTTTCACCATATGTTTAGCTATGCCCAGTCTGATTTTCCTGTTAAATAAAAGCAAATAAACTACACTAAACTTTTCTCCCCATCTCAACAGCACAACAAAAAGATTAACAAATCTTACATTTCTTTTCGAAACCTACGGAACAGCAATAGGCAAAGCAAAGGCATCCTGCTAGCCTAACTGAAATATGGACTTCCACTGATAGCTTCAGCTTCAAAAAGGAATTCAAAACGTATACAAACTATAGAGAACAGAATCTGTAGGTGTATTATCCTTTCCCCAAAACAAGATCATCACTGTAAACCCTTTGAAAAAATCCAGCTGACTTACAGTTCTGTAGAGATTCCAGTTCCTTCTAGGCTCTCTGTTATTCAACACTAAAACCATTCCAGATGATACAAACAAAAACACAAAATTTACAAAAGTAAAAAACTTTTATCATCAGCATATAGCAATTGACTTCTTCAGAATAAACACCAAGTAAACTAACCAGTTTAAAAAGCTTTCTTCAGAGGTCATGTGTTTATGAAATCACTAATGAATAGTTAAAACACATGAATATTTATTACAAAAAACAATCATACAGCTACCATACTTCCTGTTACTGTTCAGACATACAAATTTATACTGTAATAAAAAACAAAAAGATAATAAAGTATGATAAATACCATTAAAAAACATTTATGTAAAAGTTTGGTGTACTAATGTTTCATAAGAGTGAAGCTATATCACACTAGTAATAGGCAAATGGATATTCATACCCAGAGGTAAATAGACATTTAATTTCATTTGCCAAACTAGTTCCTTTTTTATTTTTATTTATTTTCATTTTACATTTATTTATCAGGAAATTCTGACTGGACACAGGTCCATTTTCAGTAGAGGCCCAGGGAGAAAAGCACCAGTTAAAATGCATTGTTTACATAAGAATCACACAGAATCATATAAAATGCAATAGTACATAAAATAAACAGCAAGAGTACATAGCATGATATAAAATGCACAGTACATTAAAATAAATGGAAAGTACACTGAAATACTGTTTTCGGGATTAAGTTTCAGAAAGAGTTCTAGGTGGTCAGAAAAGCTGTATTAGTGATCCTGTCTATGGGAGCATAAGGATTATTAGTGCAAGTAGTGGTAAAGAGTGTTATTTTTAAGGTGAAGACAAGTTAGTAATTAGTGGTTTATCCTGGGGAGTTGCAGGAGCATAACCAGACATTCATAAAGTGAGCCTTGAGGAGCATTTTGAATTGTGTGGTGAAGGTATTGGAAGTCAGGTGGCAAGGTAGGTTATTCCATGCTTTTCAGATGGAATAGCCAAAGAGAGATTTCCCAGCTTCATTACTGTGGTTTATGACTTGTAGGTGGTTCTGGGTACTTGATCTTAAGGTTCTTGTTGTAGAATAAGGTGTGACTAGGTTCTGGAGTGCTGGGATTTTAGTTGGGTAATAGTATAGCTTGTGTGCCAACATTAATTGGTTGAGTTTCAGCAGATGAGGCAGCTCTTGTCAATTTAGTTGTTTGAGTACTACACACGCCCTCCCTTTAAGATCTCTAAATACTCTATAAAGTACATAAAAATTAAAATAATGTAAGGGAACTTTAGTAATGTTATCATTTTTGTTTTTGATGTCTAACATATGCTCATACATTTGGTCTTAAGTTTCCTCTGTGTTTTACCTATGTAAAAATTTGTATAAAAGTTGCATATGGCAGCATAAATAACCCCCAAAAGAGTTGCAAGTGTAGTAACTGTTAGACTTGATAGTCCAGATGTTGATTTTAACACTTCCTTGGTTAGATATATATTAACATTATTTGCAATATCCACACTTAAATGTCACAGTTTTTTGCGACCTATTACTAAAGCTTTCATTCCCACCTTCTAAATAGTTTTTGAAGGTTTTCCCTCTTTTATAAACAATATGGGGTTTGTCACCTATTAAATCCACAACATCTTCAAAGCAGGTAAAATTTCCCCAGTTCTTGTGAAGTATGTCAAATATAAACCTGTGGTCAACACTAAATCTTGTAACAAAAGAGTAAGTGTAGGGAAGATACCTTGTTTCCTTTTTGAAACAACTTCCTGTTTCATGTTCTTAACTATGTCAAGAAAAAAACAAATACATGGGCAAGACTAATAAGATGCTCAAAGAAAGAGTAACAAGACATCTATATGATATAAGAAAACAATATATGAAAAATGCTTTAGCAAAACATATAATGGAGTTTAATGGTCATTATTTTTCTTTCAGGGTCTTGCAATGTATATTTGAGAATGTGTGGGGGGGACATTGTGAATTATACTGAAAAAGTAGAGCTATTATGGATTTTAAAACTACAGGCAGATTGTTATCCAGGCTTAAACTGTTCTGTATCTTTGAAACCAGCTATGCTGGAGTGTGACTTGCAATACTAATTAGTTGCTAGGCATCCAACAATGCTTTTGTCTTTGATTGGGTGTTAATTCTTGTGCTTAATTGTTTTAGATACTAAATGTTTGTACTGTCAATTAATGTTTTTAGATCTGATGAAGCATTTGTTGGGAAATGCAAAAGCGCTTATCTTCTTTTTGTATTAAAATTCCATGTTTTTATGACCGTGGTGTTCCTGCTACTTTAATTTGTTTTTTTTCTTGACATATTGCTGGTGTGTAGCTTGGAACTTTACTGACTACTGGGCCTTTTCTCTTTTTGATGTTCTAAACTGTGAGTTGGATATCCCCTAGAACAAAACAAACTGACTAAGACATCACACTGTTAATAATAATTCCATGTCCTCAAACACCATCCTCTCTAGCCTGACAAATTGTCCTTTAACAATCCTTAATTTCTGATGTTCAGACTGGGAACAAGAATGGTGAAGCAAACTGTTCGAGTATGTAGGCTTCATTTAGCTACTCATTCTACGATTCACAAGCTGATTATAAATCTACAGATGTACTTGAGAAAATTGAATTTTAAACTTATTTTTAAGAACAACAGTATTGAGTATGTACCTAATTTTTTATGTAGAAAGAGTGTGTTTAATCCACAACTGTTTATATGCTTAGTAATTTTTGAAAAGCTTTGTGAATTCGATTTTAGGGCTTTGATTTCTGGAAGAAATACAATCTTTGAACAAAGTCTAACTTACTCTGAGCATTTTCTTTTTCAACATCTCTGTAGCAATGGAACTTTGCAGTTAATGAAGCCTGATAAGGGGGGAGGGATTATCATTATGTCTAAAACTGACTATGTGAACAGGATGAATCTACATTTATTAGATAGTGATTTATATGAAGAATCTTTTCCTAATTGTGTTAACATATCATATAAAAAGTAGGTTTATTGATCAAAGATTTGTTGGACCAAGGACAAATAAATTATGAGCTTTCACTGTTTTTAAATTCCAGATATCCTATGGTGCCATCAATCTTTGGTATGCCAAAGATACATAAAAATATACACACCTCACCTTTAAGACCTATAGTGAATGCTGCTAAATCCAAGTTTCATCCTCTAGCTGAATATATTGATGTTACACTTAAAAAGTGTTTGAATTCTTTTGAGCATTTATGCATTGACTCTTGGCATTTTTTAAGCAAACTTAATGAAATTAATTTTAGTATGGATATTATTTTCCTGACTATAGATGTTGTTAATGTAATTCCACATGATGTAGGTATGGAATGGTTCCATTAATTTTTAGATGGCTTGAAGCAGTTCACGAACGATGAAATTAATATATTATATGACCTTATGGAAGTGATTTTGAGTAACAACTATGTGCACTTTAAGAGACAATACTTTTAGCAAAGACAGCTTCCCTGGGATTCATGAAGCTTGCACCAGGTGCAGGAGTCGCGTCAGCGTTCTAACACCAAAGATGGCCACCGAGCGATTCAGGTACAAGCCGTTCCCACGTGCACTAGCTGCTTACGATATGCTCGCACAACTCCTGAGCCTTGTATGCTAATTACCCCATTTGCAGAAGTGTAGCATGCAAATGAAGGTATGTAGTGATTCAGGAAGTGCTGCAGGTGTAGTGTAAGCATGCAGAAATGTAAACCATAAAAAAACGGTTTACAATTTTGCAAACATAAAATCTGAGCCATGACAGCCGACCAAACCCATGTATTATATTGTTAATATATGCCAATGGCTAAATATATAGCCATTGGCATAAAAAAAATGTACAAAATATAAAATTTACATTTAATATGTATAGTCACACTATCGCAACGTGGAAGCGCAGGGCAGCAGTGAGCAAAGGGGATCACAAGGAATATATAAAAATATAGAATAAAACCGCAATGAAACACATATCACAATTTCCCCATAATAGTCAATGGCAGGCATGCTACACCATACTCATGGCGCAAGGGTTGCTAAGGGACAGTGATGGTGTTATGCGCTGTAGCTAGGAATTAGTGGGCAATGCCATGCAAATGAAAGAAGTAATAGTGAATCGCAGATTCCCCGCTGGTGTAAGGATGCACCTCACAGCGTAGCGTTATAACACCGAGGTGAGCCCTTGAGATAAAGATGGCATCAAGAGAGGGGTGTGTCGCCATTGCTGTAAGCACATTGGGGCATTGCTAAACTGGTCTGCCCCTAGCTAGGCAAAGCTGCAGGATAGGGTGTGTCGAATTGCCCATAGCTATGCTTAGCTGAGAGTACACAAGGTAACAGAGTATGCATGTGAACGGAGATGAAAACAGGCATAAACCCAGTAAATGCGCACTGCAGCTGAAACAGGAAGGATATAGGAAAGAAATAAAGAAATGCAGCAGTGAAATTGGAGTACAAATGACTAATTAACACCTAGGAGCCTACAGCGGGCCATTGACAATAGCTAACAAGGCTGCAAGTAGCTACCTGCAGCACAGGGAAGGGGAGGGGGCTGAACTGCAAAGAAAACAGCAAAGTGTCAAAGCAGAACAAAGACAATATGCAGTATATCAGCTACAAGGCACATTTTGCCATGACTGGGTAGGGAAAGTACAAAACAAGAAAGACGGCAGGTGGATGCATGCCTGATAATGGGAGGGGATCCAGGTCTAAAAGTGAATTAAAAGGCAACAGATTAATCAAGGCAGGCCAGTAGATCTCCACAGTAAAGGCCCCACACATGCAGTACTAATTACAAAACCCATAATTAAGACACATAGCAGCTGGAATAGCTCATACACACCAACTTACATCAGCAGCATCCATAGCACAATACTATAAAGTGTGAAAGCACCTCACCCACATTTGTGTATTCCCATACACTCTGCACCAGTGGTGTATACAGATGGGGAACTTTTATTATGTACATGTTAGGGGCTGCCATAGCTTTGATCCACCAGCATGTGTTGGAGACTGAAGGTGGTGTGGAGGATGATGCACACGACCACCGCAGGCACCAGAGGAGGAGGAGAGTGTTCAGATGCAGGGTAACCTACCAGGGGCTATATGATCTGGAAATAGCAGAGCATTACAGGGTGGACAGGGACACCCTACAGCAACTTGTGGAGCTGTGCCGGCCATGCCTCAGAGCCAGAACAAACAGAGGGCAACCCATCCCAGTGGATACGAAGGTATGTGTAAGCCCGAGAATACTAGCTACAGGTACCTTTCAAAGACCAACTGGGGATATCATGGGTATCTCACAGGCATCAGCATCCAGAGTACTACACCAGTTCCTGGATGCCATGGTACCACATGCCAATGAGCACATATACATCCCCCGAATGCAGGAGGAGTTGGCCAGCAATAAGCATCTCGTCCACCATGTGGCAGAATACCAGGAGGTACTGGGTGCAATAGACTGCACGTACATACACATCATGTCACCACCCGGTGAGCAGGGTAGGCACTAAATAAACCGCAAGGGATACCTGTCCATCAACTGCCAGGTTGTGTGCAATGCCCAGGGCATTATCATGGATGTGTGTGCTGGCAGCCCTGGAAGTTATCACGACTCCCACATCTGGCATGCCTCACAGCTGTATCAGTTATTTGCCAGGGGGACTTCCCAAGTGGCCACATGGTGGGGGATGCTGGCTATGCACTGGAACCATGGATGATGACTCCCATCAAAAATGCACACACACCTATGCAGGAATGCCATAATGAGGCACACGCACAAACCAGTATCATCATAGAGCATGTGTTTGGGATGCTGAAATCACGGTTCCATTGCTTGGACATTTCTGGTGGAGCCTTGCAGTACTCTCCAGGCACATGTGCCCACATCTTCATAGCGTGTACCATGCTACACAATATGGTCCTGTGGAAAAAGCTGCAGCAGGGACAGAATGGTGAAGGCCCTCACAGCCCACCACCATTGCCAAGGGCCCCACAGGCACAGAGGTACTCAGACCAAAAACACCCTGAGCCTGCCCCAGTAGGCAGATGGAGGTGTGCCCAGTATGCCCATGCCTTGGCAAAGAGGGAACATATAGCACACACACTGACAGTGTAGACACCTAGGGACTAACACCTTTCTCCACCTGCACACACAGTAAAAATGGATGGCACATGCACATGATTACCTGTAAATTGTCATGTATAGGCAGTCTACTGTGTGCATCCAACATAGGCAGCCCTCAACTATTGCACAAACAACAGCCATTGGCACAAGGTAAGTCAACACCTGAACAGTAAATTAAGCTACCAGCATATGCAAATACTGTATGTATAGATTCATAGGTAGGTGCTTGGCAAACTGCCAGAGGCCATTCATAAGGCCAGCCAAGATGTGTCAGCTTTTGCCACACCATTGATTCATTAACCATCCCTCTGTGGAGCAGAGCCCATGGTGGGATTCCTGGGGTGCATCTACTGTTCCCCATCCACCCTTCAAGGTTTCTCTGGCAGAGTGTTAGTGAGGGGCTCTGTATAATGTAGTTAGGGATGTTGTTCCAAAGTATGGGGAGTATCTGTGACAGGAAGTTGTCCCTCCAGCATCCTCTGGTTATTGTTGTGGCAAGGACAGCTCACTGCAGTGTGTGTCTCACTGTGACATGGATTCCCTTAGGTGGAGCATATCCAACAAGCCCAAATTTGACATGGCTGTGTTGGCCAGCGGAGATCATCTCTGGGTAAATGAGATGCCACTGAGTAAAGCAGGAGTTTATTTAGTCCGGCTGCATAGGCCATATGTTGGAGGCCAGTGTTCCCCTTGATGAGGTACATTTGTGGACCCTCCAGCTGTTGGACATGTCCTCTGAGGTACATCCCACATGGTTTATTATACTCTATGATGGGACTGATGAGTGATGAGTAAAGGGGCACTATAACCCCAGTATGTCTAGATGGGAATCCTTTAGTAATCATATGGCCTACATAGAAGGATGTCCTAACTACTGTAGAGATATGATTGTCAAAGGGGAGATCACTATCTACCTTAGTCCTCAGATATCCCATTACCTCATCTGTATTAAAGTGGCTGCCGCTCATGTGTTAATATGTGGGTGCCAGTTCCACAATGGCATGACCATGCAGTTAGTGGTACTTGGCTGGAGGCCATGTCATTGGCACCCTGTGACATTCTCTGTGAGGCCCCTTGAGGGATGTCCGTGTCAGATGGACTATCAGTCATGGCTCCCAGTTTGCAGTCATTGCCAAACATGGTCTGCCGTAGTCCACCTGTGTTTGCCTGTACATCTGAGACGTATATGCCAAACAGTTCAAGAGTTGGACCTGGAGACCGCTAGTCATACCATGTGGGTTCTGTGTGTAAGCCCATTGGCAACCCAACCTGTGATGTATGGGTGAATGTACAGGCTGGTGTGTTTATCAATAATACCTGAGTGGGGCATGGTGTCAAAAGCCTTGGTTAGGTCCAGGTAGTATGTGTGAACCACCTCACCCATCATCTAATGTCTTGATGACTGTATGCAAGATATCAAACAGGTTCAGTAGGCATGAACTGCACTCATCCAAGCTGACCTGGGTTGGGTCACGTGTTCGAAGGTTACCAATGTTATTGTTAATGAGTGCCATGAGGATGCGAACCATACCATTGCAGACCAGGCTAGTCAGGATTATGGGGTGGTAGTTACCATGGTCAGTTGTCATTTCACCTTGATGGAGTGGAGTAAACGTTGCCACGTGCCATTGTATGGGCATGTAGACTGTGGAGAGGCTGAGGTAGGAATGCTTAATTAGGTGGGGGGCAGGTTGTCTTGTACAGTTTGCAAGATGCAGTCTGCCTACATTGATGCTGTGTTCTGCTGTTAGAGAGGTCCATTTCCACCTGTGTGTCTCTGATGGTTGGGATACTGTACCTTTTGTTTAGTGTTGTGGGCTCTTTAGGGGGTGAAGTATGCATCGAATGTATCTGAAAGGATGTTGGTGATATCAGTAGGGTCAGCATATTTTGTGCTATATTTCACCGGCACAGTGCAAATCTGTGTGTCACCATGTGGATCCTTGACAAAGCCAAAGAAGGCTTTGTGGTTATCTTTCGAATCCTTGCGTATTTTCCTGCTGATGTTAGCCTTGGATGATGTCATGAGGGACCTACGTATCATACTAATAGTGGTCACTGATGTCTGCCCTTCGTGGGATTTGCTGTGTGTCTGGAACACTGTCCTACTTCTGTAGTATAGCCTGTTTATTGCAGAGGTCCACCAGACCGGTGTCCTTGTCTAGGAAGAGTGAGTCTTGGTTTACCAGTAATGGCACGATCCATACATCCATGTAGGTGCTTATAGACTGCATTTGTAAATCTGTCTGTATCTTGAGCAGTGTTTCCCCTTAGCATGGGGGCTGTGAAACCCCCCACCCCTGTTACTAGTCGTGTAAATTTAGCTGTAGGAAAGGTATACACTGTGGTATCTGTGGGTGGGGGAGATGCTAGGGTGTGGAAACAGTGAATAGTTCATGGTCAGATCTAACCAGTGACCGGTTAAATTCCGCTGTGGTGCACCTGTTGCCCATGTTGGTGATGACCACATCTAGTAGTTTCCACCCCACGTTAGGGAGGTTACCACCTGATACAGGGCATAAGAGGTGATACATTCCAGGAAACGCTGGTCCTGGAAGTGAGTACTGGAGTATGTTTCTCAGTTAATGGTATGGTAGTTGACATCGACGAATGCCGGGGTGTGTGTTAGGACTGTCGTGTTCTCCACTGTCTCCAGGTAGGTGAAGTTGAGGTCCTGGGTCATGGAGGGTGATCCGTAGCAGGCCACATTCCACACTGCAGTTGTGGCAGATGTTAGCTGCACATGGATGATCACAGAGGTATCATGCTGCCCTACTAACCTGGATGTGTAGGTATCCCTGATGAATATGGATATATCCCCTCCATGTCTGTCAGTCCATGTTCTGTGGCTGAAATGTGTGGCATGGGTTGTAGTCTGGTAGTGCTGGTGTGCTCTCAGGAGCCTTAAGACAGTTTTCAGTTAATGCACAGATGTTGATGTCCATCCTGAGGAGTGCTGTGAGTGCATGCATGTTGTGATCACAACCCCTGGTGTTGAGTAGCATAAGACTCATTGAAAATGCTATTGTGCTGTTTACAGAGCTGGTATTCACCTTCAAGATTCTCCTAAATAAGGCACCATGGGGGCAGCATTAGCCTTGGCCATTATTCCAAAGTGTAAGGCTGACACATAGGCTGGTATGGTATCGTTGCATGCATGTTCCCCATCTGTGCTTGTTTTTCATCTCTCCTATAGGTAACCTAATGGTAAGCAATAGAAAGCCTTAAACGTATACAAGTCTTTTAGCTTCCAAGATAGGCTTTTGGAGTGACTAAGTATCAGTTTTCTGTATGTTCTTGCTGTACTCAACTGTTTCCTGACTACATGGTGAGTTCTCACTGTATATTGTGATATGAAGGTCTGTTTATTCACATATGATGGCTGTGATGGCCTGGACGTTACAGGTTCACAGATAGCCTACTACCTATCTGCCCAAGGGCAATTACAAGCATAGCAACAGTGTGTTGGCCTTCCCCGTAGCATTGATGAAGTAACTGAGCCTCTGTCAAGCATAGCCAATGAAGCAATTCCAGGCAGAGCTGCTGGAAGCTGTTGAAGACTGGGGTTCTGGAGGGTGATAGGGGCACTTAGTGATCTAAAGAGGGCATGTTAATGTGGCAATTCAGCACCATTCAATTCCCCAAACAGGTCTTGCAGCTATCAAACTGGACAGGCTCCCCCACCACCTGGCTGTATGGTTCTGGGACACATGATCCCAGGGGTGTATAGTCTGTTACCCATTCACACAACAAGGTTTCTCAAGTGTCAGTGAGGGGCTATGCCTAATGTAGTTAGGAATGTAATGTACTGTCTCACAGTACATTCGTTATATGTTGCTATTTTAAGAGTATGAGCTCAGTGAGTTTGGGGGCTCGCGCCCTTTGCTTAGCTTAGCTTACACATAGAAATCATCTAAATAGGAAATAGGTGGAAGCAACATTAATGTCAACAGTGTAATGGTTACAGCATCCACATAATATCTGTGCATTCGAGGTTACAATCCCAATAATGGCAGGGATGTTTATCATGTGCAAAAGTATACCTTAACCACAGCTTGCATATATAGGTAGTAATCATCTGTATAATAAACATTCAAATCATCCATATAAACCCATGTGTGCAGGAGAGTACAGTCAACAGAGAATGTAATGTCATGTCAGCACATAGTGAGATGTTACGTCACTGATATGTATATATCTGGAGTAGTTAGCAGATGTGGCCGTGTTTGCGTGCACAGGTTATACATTACAACGTTTGTTTAACTGTGTTTT
>NC_056726.1:1322002657-1322177657 GCF_019279795.1 Protopterus annectens | reverse complement strand
AACATGGCCCTATGTGAAATAGTTGCCATTATACAATTGAACAGCTGCTGATGTAACAGGGTTTTGTATGAACAAATCCCGTTTCAGAGGGTTGAAAGGTTCATACGCCAGGAAGTTTTACCGAGTACTGATTATCAGCACAGTATGATACACAGTAACACCAAACTAAATATGTCTGGTAGGCACACTGTAAACCCCTTAACATTATATGCATAGCTTTGCAGCCTTGAGCTGGTCAAACAACCTGGCCAGACTGAAACATATGCAGAAGTATTAGGTACAGACAAATCCTGCACAAGTAGCAATGTTCAGAAATATGACAGCAATACTCACATTTAGACCAACTCCTCTAGGCATTACACACAATATATTATTGTTCGTCTCCATACAGCAGTTGTAATAAATTCCAAACAAAACTTCCATGCTGTCTTCCTCACAAGTAAGGCAAAGGGACAATGCCCAAGTGAAGTACTCGATTATACTCCACTGTAGCCATGGTATTGGCTAAGGCAGTAGCACCGCAGCTGATGTGCATGTAATTAGCTACTTAGGAACACCAATTGGTCCTTGGGATAGCACATGTTACTGATCTGTAACTATAAAAGGGTGCCTTGTCACACATTCAGACCATCTGTATCTACCTGTCGGACAGTACAAAACACTGAAAGATGAACCAAAAATGAGTATTACACCAGTTAATAACACCTCTGATTACTAAGACGTTATGCATAACATGTAGTATGTCTGTGTATGTAGTATCTGTACTGTAAGAATTACAGTGTAATCAGTGCATATAGTGGAAATAGCTATCTTGTAGTGATGTATTGTTGAGCAGTAGTAATGCTTGTAGTATTCTATGTGTGTACTGCTGTAGGTCACACGGCACGCTCCACATACACTACAAGGGATGATATGAGCTTGGATCACCAATTCGCTTCCAGCCACTGTCAGTGTCAGGACTGGTAAACAAGTATGTGCTATAACAGGGGATAGTATATGTCGACATATTGTAACAGTCGACATATGTATGGGTGTATAAGTAAGATGAACATGTTAAAGGTGGGCTTACCGTGCAAATATGGTGTGCATTGTGGGATATTATGCCAATAACTGTGTAATGTACAGTATTGTAGGCAGATCTGTATTCTATTCTACATAGCAGTTCTGTTATGTTATGCAAACAGTAGTTATGTCCTTTGGCAATTACAATACTCAATGACAGGATACATAGCATTAGTATTTATCTGACAGGTTAGCAGCATGATAGCAAAGATAATTGGAAGAGCCAGGAACTATCCATGCACATAACACATGTAATATCTAACTCTCTACTATCGTTTGCAAGCAGTAACAGCTGTGCATGTGTACATGTTATGCAAATGTGTAGTGACCCTTGTTACAGGGCTGGGCCAAATGGCTATGTGCACACCTACATAGAGTGGATATTGAGAGTACAGACACACTGGTTGAACTACCAGGTTTGTGTAGCCCAACCTCTCATTGCCAACCTAACAGCCGCCTGCACATACTGTATGTAAGGTTGTGCACAGTACTGTTAATGAAACAGGTTTCATATAATCTTTAACTCCAGTGTAACATCTGCAGTAGGAGTGTAAGATGTAGGAGACAGCTGCCCATGTGTAATAGCCACATCATAGGTGATGGCTCACACTATCTGATTATATCCTGATCATGTTGATAGTGGCATCAGAGCCTATTGATACATGACTCTGTTTGGAGAGTGGGTGTCTGTGCCCAACAGAGCTCATGGTCCTGGTGAATATGTGAGTATCTACCCAGAGAAGGAAACAGACATGTAGACACTTGCATCATCTGTAATCAACTAACAGGATGTGATGTGCTCCTCAGAGGAGGATTGCTGCTAAAGGTAGCTACAATGTTTCCGTAATAGCCAGTGTTGTCATGTCCATAACACAAATATTTACATGTGAGCATCACTGTCTAAAACATCTTCATAGGCAATACGTAAACTAAATATGGTACTTGTAGTACTGACTGCTCATACAGGCATGTCCACTAGTCAGCTACTGGTGTTTCCTAATGTCAGCTTTGTGTATGTGGCCATCCTGGGGGAATGTAATCTCTATGCCATGTGCACTGCCAGAACCACCAAACACCACACCTCACAAATTGTTTGGGATGCAGCTACAGGGGTATGCTGGAAGGCAGCCCAGTCTACAGCCATGACTGGACTGGACAGTCATGAGGTGTAGGTTAACACATGCAGCTCATCAACACAACCAACACATACCCTTACCAGAACACAGTAAGGACACCCACACACACTACCAGAAATCACACACATTCACAGACGCTTCTAAGTATCTGGACAAACAAGTGATCTCCCAAGCTGGAAGAGACAGACAATGAAATACACAAACTGTATGACATTGTTTGCATAATTGTGCCACACCTCAGAACACGTGGCTGGTAACATGCCCAACAGTACTCATTTATGAATGCAAACTCTAGCACTCTGTTACACACCAACCTATACGAGGCCATACATACTGTCAGCTGCCTGTCTGCCAAGATTAGCCACATACCTATACACTCAGACCACCTTTTGAACTATACACATGGCTCTGGCATATTCCATGTTGATGTGTAGGACCTGCGATGCAGTAGCCTGGACTGCATGGAAACACATGTAGGAACTGTCAGGTCTTGTAGCCCATGCAGTTATATCCCAAGGCCTGGGTAGCATTCTGCCATTGGCCAGAATGCTACTGCAGTACAGGGACAAAAGGATTGTATTCAACAATTGTCTAGAGTAGTGGTGTATGTTACAGGGTATCCAGTATCTGTCGTCCTGGGATAACATCGTTGACAGACCATGATGCTTTGCCAGACAGGTCCTGCACCTTTCACCCCTGGGAATCTGGATACTACCTAAGGATTATGCTTCCCCTATAGTGCCTTCATCATGCACAGTTCAAGTGAGGGTCCACTGCTGTTACAGGGACAGCCAAGTAATAAACTGTGAGTCTCTCTACACAATGATACATGTCAGGAACACTATACGGACACACATATGTCAATCCCTAACATGGATAACATATCTGTGCAGTAGCTGAGACATGTTTCAATGCTCCAGAGAGCACACCTGCATGACCATGTTATAACACATACCTCAACTCTTGCCCATTATCCTTTATTGGAACACACGGGCCGCAGGTGTGCCCATATTCCTGAAGGATATGTACACCCCCACGCTAATTGAACTTGCATAACATCAGATGCATTATGCATAGCAATTACCTTTGTGCCAAAGTGGAATTCAAAATGCACCTTGAGACAGATCACCCACCAGGCTGGGGACTTCCCAACTGTCATAATGTGCTGTAATGGGGAAGATTAGGTCTGAGACAGAACCATAATAATGGCTACTCTCAACTATTCCAGTATGAACTGGGAAGACTCCTCATGTACCAACACCTGCGCTCAGTGCATGTTGGATTCCATCGACCCCACTGACCTGGATCACAGTAGTCACACAAATAGGGCTAACATTATGCTACACATAGTTAGTCTCCAATGCCAATGTTATGTTTCATAAGAGCAGAGTGGTGAGTGCCATGGCACCCATGCAGATGGACAATGCATGTGCAAATGCTGAATCCTACACAAATGAACCTTAAGCAGTCACATATGTGCAGTGATTGTGCCATTGAAACAGAACCAGGATTTAACCCAACACATACAAGTAGGCAACCTGGTGGTACCATGCTTTAAACTGTACCACAGAAGGTAGTAACTGTTGCAAGAGTGAACACACATGAGTGTAGGTGATCCCTGGTCAGCCTCAGTAAGATGCAGATACACCAAATAAAACCATGCAAGTTACTGTGAAACTAATCAGCCACATATTATGAGGCCAAGCACAGAGCATTCTATAGCTGTGTCATTAATCATAATATCAATGACAAGACTTGCCATGCTGCATAGCACTATGGCATGGGAAGTACTGTACCTACAGAAATAGCACCCATTCATCCAGATAGGTTCTCAGAGAACCTAAATTCACTCTTAACCCCCCCCACCTCCAACAGGTACACTACAGGTCCCCTGTACTAACGACTATGCAGGCACAAGCTGCACTCTGTCAACATCCCAGGGTGTATCCTACACAAATGTAAGAACATTCAGCTATCCACATACACATGTTCAATCATAGCTCCATGTCAGGCTGTGTACACACCGAATGGTGCACAGCAACAGTTATCACACCCCACAAAGGGGGAGACACCATTGATAATGGGACGTAGTGTACAACTACCCTGCGGAGTCTGGTCTGTACGGTCATGAACCGTGGTCAACGTAATTGATGTACTTGGTACAGATGTAGATGACAGTATGGTTGATTCACACTACATATCATGACCTTGCCATTACGTAGGACCCCATCACCCATACTGTGTTCCAGCTACACTCAGTGAACTAGGTGTATATTCCTATGTCACAGGAGTGGTTGGCAACTGGACTGCTGGGAGAACCCACACTACAGAAGGTGTCTGACGAATACATGCACATCAAACCAGTGCCAGCCACAGTAATACAGGGGTCATTCATTGTACTCCCCCTCTTTCTTATCTATACCACATAGACTAACACAGAAGGCATCAGCCTATTGATGTTTGCAAATGACTATGAACTAGAAGCAATAGTTGACTCACTGTGTGCTGCATTCAACATACAGAAGGGCCTTAGTGTGGCAGATGTGTGGTGTGTGATGTATGGCCACAGTCTGACAGCTAAGTATTGCATTGTCATCCCCTATGTTACAAACGCTGTACCCATTAACTACCACCTAGGCAGTGTTCAACATAATGGCAGCTGTGTGTCTGGGATGCAGCTGGACAGTACTTCCCTTGATAGTTACATCACTACAAAAAACAGATAGTCATGTGTGGCACCCCTAATCATGACAGGGTGCCATCCAGGAATATAGAAATAACTGCTCAGCCATACTCAACACCCATGTGACCCATAATAGATCACATATTTCCTTTAAGGGTTATTGCCCATGTGTAGATGGCCTACACTGCCCTTCACATCCCTAGCTGCACTATGTAGCATACAGCCTACCCTGAATAAAGCCATGTCCAACCCAGAGGTGTTAGACTTGCTACACATAACACATCCTGATCCCAAATAAACACATACGTCATGGACATCCACCTTTCTAGTACAAGGATCACAACATGCCTGACAGATCCCTGTCCCATACACTCTTGCCATATTATGTATCCCTGTCCAGTGAAGCTGTACATCACCCCTCTCTGTGACATAGTGTGATGACCGCATGCCAAATATATCAGTAACAATTTGTATCAGTTATGTGGTACTGATTGAACCTGCCACTGAAACTTACCTGTCTGTTGCCTACAGCTAGGTAACCTGTCTGCCTAGGCTCATAAATGGCCCAGGGCATATAGCCTACTAGATCACTATAACCATACATGCTATAGTTGATATCCAACCCTCCAAATACCAACAGGCTAGCTATTGTCCCATGTGTTACACATGTGTAGCACAGTCAATACATGGCAGGATGCTACACAATTGTACAGTGCCATATAGATGTATATGGCAAAATGGGTCTACTTCATTTGCCCTAACTTCCAATTGCCTGACACCCATTTGCCCAAGACCAAATGACTGAAATTTAATTTGCCCGACACTTCATTTGACTGACAAGTATTATTGGCAAGAAAATGGAATATGCCCCCTTCCCCACTGTAGTGCAACCTTGGAATTAGAATATATAGTTAGGGGGGTGTGGGGGGTGAAGCCCCCCACTTACTTTTGTTTTACTAAGCAATATTAAATCAAAACCAAACAATATAATATGAAATTAAGTGGGGGGCATCACCCCCACACCCCCCATTGTGGGAGGCTGAGCCACCCACACCCCCCCTAACTATATATTCTAACTCCAGGGTCGCACTACAGTGGGGAAGGGGACATATTCCATTTTCTTGCCAAAAATACTTGTCAGTCAAATGAAGTGTCGGGAAAATGGAATTTCAGTCAAATGGGGTCGGGCAAATGGGTGTCAGGCAATTGGAAGTTAATAAATGTGATACACATGTATGTTCAGCTGTACTGCTGTACTTCTCTTTGAGTTACTGTGACCTGTCTCCATAGTTATGTCTTCCAGGTATGCCACGTAGCAGACTGCCGCCATACAGCCACTTGGTGGATGAGGTCCTCATCCCATACCTCCTCGAAAACTACACAACGCTTTTCAGTCATGTGCCACAGGATGCACAGCAGCAGGATGCCCTGTGGGAGGAACTCTGCAAGAGGGTAAATGATGTTGGCAGTCACAATCGCACCTATCAGCAGGTGCACCGACACTGCACTGACTTGATAAGACGGGCGAAACAGCGTGCCAATGCAATCACCAGGGAACAAGGTGCAACAGGGGGGTACTCACCTAGCCCCCACTCACACGTACCAAGGAGCTACTGGCCAGCCTGGGGACACCTGCAGACCTCCATCCACAAACTTTAGCTGGTATTGTGGAGGTGGGTGTCTCTCAACCACCGAGCCTGGAGTTGCCTGCTAAGTCAATACTGCACATAAAACACAACTATATATCACATAGTTACATGTGTTACTCTACAATATGTAATGTAACATCATATGCAAGGCATGTATGCACAAATGTCACATACTATAGTCTGCAACTCTATATATGCACAAATGTGCATACTTCATAGTGTAGTGTATTGTACTGGCTTATGTGCTAACATAGACATTGCACCCTGCAGCTATCACACAGGTGTGGATAATGATCTTACTGCTGTGACACCCCTGTTTAGTTACCTCTGTTGTTTTGTAGCAACAACAGCCTGTGTCAGGTAAGATTGTTATTATTTACCAGGCCTGATAATGCATGGAACATATTAATAGCATGCTATCTGCCATAACACATGTACACATAATGTATGGTGGCCCTGTTAATGGACACTGGTCAGACCTGCAATGTATCACACTGTTTACCTATGTGAAACAATTGAAGACTATATGAAACATCTACACTAAACCTTCCAAACTGTCATTGCCAAATGTGTGGACAACAGTGAATACAATGGTGGAGGTGTGTTCCAATGTAGGGACAGGTACTACATATCAGCATTACACATGTTGAGAATATGAACAGTACTGTAGAGAGAGCATATGTGTGCACACACACACTAAATGTGTTGGAGCTGGAGTATGCCTGGCCCACAGGATACACCATTGTGGAGTTTACCCTTGCTATGAATGTCACACAATCTCATGTGCTATCAGAATTGTCCATGACTTGTAGTGGGCTGACTGCAACACTGCTCACCTATCATGCAAAACATGTCTCATATCCCATACATACCACCCTTTGTCTGCATAAACCTGTCCTCCATGGGGCATATGACATCTATGGGTGTATGTCATATGGGTTAACACTGACATGTGAAATAAGATGGCCATCACAACCATTGGACTGAACATGTGTACACATGGCCATGGAGAATGGCCAGAGACATGAAGCAACACACAGTAGAAGTGATGTACATGTGTGTACACCCTGTTGTACATTGGCTCGACACAATACAACTATGGCGTTTGTGTAATGGTGATATTGCAAATGTGAAACACTAAACATCATACAGGCCTGTGCACAGCTTGTGTAAGCATAACATGTAACCACCACATAACATGTCTTGAACATCTGGAGTGTGTCCAACATGGAAGCATTCACCTATACAGTATCCAAATACATACATGTGTTGCACAACATACACATACATCCATATCAAGCCACAGATACAGTACATTCACCTTGCTGGTGTCAGACATCACTGTCATGCCTGCTCCTCATGTGTGTGAGGTACACAGATGGCATGTGGGACATAGAGTATGTGTAAGTTAGCCATGTGTGGGCATAGTTGTCAGATATCAGTAATATGGTTGCAGATGTGCAGGGGTGTCAGTCGTATTCCCTTCTGTGACCTGTGTCACACATTCCACATTAGGGTTTATTGTGTATACACCTCGGTGACATGGGTCACATTCCACATTAGATATGTATTGTATGTGAACATAGTCTTGGCTATGAACTGTGTCAGTAGCTCACACTGTATAGCAACTGTGAAGCCACATGATGCCCTGCAATGGCTATGCACATCAGCTCAATGTGCAGTATGTCCCTGCATATTTGTAGGGTGGACAGACAACACTGCATCAGCTGAAGGCCCATGTTAGTATAACACATCCCTGTATTGGGACACCATTACCGTACTGTAGATTGGAAAGGACATCATTGTGTTACACATGTATGCATGTCACTCAACACGTCAGCAGAAGACATGTCATACTACATGTGATTGGCAACGTCATACACCACACAGCAGGCCAGTGTACTGTAAACCTGTGCTGGTCTGTGGCACCATTACAAAGTAGGGACAGCCATGTCAAACATGTGTGTACAGCCACATGCACAATGTCTACACTCAGCTCAGGGGTAGGCAGAATAATGTTGAACAGACATGCACTGCTTTGGGAGAGATATGCAAGCTAGGGCTCAGGCAAACACAGTATGCAGTCAACATACCCTACAGCTCATGTCCTCACACATAGGGGTGGTGGCCAACACAGAGCATCAGTAGCAGATGTACAAAGGTCAGCGATGGTCTGTTAACATGTGATGTATGTTGCACACACCATGGCAGTGCAGTGCAATGGTGCAAAGTACATGCATTGTGTTGCAGGTATGGGGCATAGGCTGCTAACACAAATGGTGCAATATAGGTATGTATGCTAACCACCACTATAATTATGTAAGGTGCATGCAGTCTGCTATAACACATGCATGCTGTTGTGTGCAACTCACGGATGTATGATAAGTACCACTATAATTGTCTAAGCTGAAACTATAATTGTCTAAGCTGATTTCCATATCACCTGCATGTAATATGTGTGCCAGTGTGTGTCAGTGTGTGTCAGTCTGTCAGTGTGTGTGTGTGTCTGTGTGTGTGTGTGTGTGTCTGTCAGTCTGTGTGTGTGTGTCTGCTTGTGTGTGTGTCTGGTATAACTTGTAATGTACAGTTCTTGTCTTCCCCTCACAGGTGTTGATGTAGGTGCGTTGCCCTCCTGCGGTCCACCTGTTGTTAGCGTCCCCACAGACTCTAGCAGTGATGATGACAGTATGATTGAGGCACAGGCAGGGTTGGCAGGGGCTGAATCTGTGCCATTGGTTGCCATTCCACCTGTCTCCCCCTCATCCTCACACACAGTTCCCCTGCCTGCACATACCCCATCACCACCGGCCATAGAGGAAGGACAGTTGGTGGGTGGTAGCATGGAACAGGGAAGTGTGGTGACTATGGAAGGTGTGCCTGCACACCCTGATCCCAGTCAAACAGACTGGTGATGTCCCACACAGGCATGTGCCCAGCACTGCTCATAGGAGGATCACTGGCCAACATGCCCCTGCAAGACTAAGCACATCAGTTGGAGTCACCAGATGCATGTTTCAGGCTGTAATGGAGGCGCATGCTGAACGGCACAACATAGAAGGTCTGAGGCATCAGAGGGCTGCTGTCTGTTCATTAACTGACAACATTCAGGCACTTGTAAATGCTCATCATCATCTTGCAGATGATTTGGACAGATGATTGGGTAACATGGTGGGAGTCCTTGACCGTGGCATGTCAATCCTCGAGTGTGGTGGGAGTGAGGCATCGGGCACATGGACGTAAGTCAGCTGCATCACCTGTTGAAGGTCTACATGAACATGCTACTGCACATGCCTGCTCCCATAGTGGTGGTAGCAGCAACAGTGCAGCTGGTGCTGTGAAGTCCACACCAGGACACAGCAGGCCACGTGCACGTGGTCCTGGAGGGTCCCAACAGGGACACGAATCCAGTGGACATGTGTCATCAGACGGTACCCAATCTGGACCTCTGCCTGGTAGTGCCCGTGCAACCCCTGGTAGGCAAAGGTCACGTGGCCATGGCCAGACACTGTGAACTGTGAAACCTGCCTTGTACAGTCTGCAGCTGTCAATTTTACCCCTGTGTAGGCCAGCCACATGTCAGACCTGTGTGCATGCATACACACTGGAAACAAATGTAGGGCACCTCAACACACACACACACACGCATAACATTCACACACACAATGATATCACAGGACCTAACACACACACATGATGTCATCCAATTGCACAGCCTAGGCCTCTGGAAAACATTATCACCCTGTGCATATGATGATGCCTGTGCTGCATCCCTGTCATCCACAACAATTAGAAACTTTTAAAGTGCAAAATCAATTAAACAGTTGAAAACAGAAAAATCACTTAAAATGCAGTAGAGAATAGGCGAAAATGCAGTTGCTAGACAATAAACAGTAAAAAAGCCACAAAAATTGTACTTATATCAGGAAAAAGTCACTCCTTTGCTCTCTGCTGCTTGAATCACTCTGCAGGACACCACGAGGAGCTGTGATTTATAGCATTTAAAAGCATTTACTGTCTGTTTTTCCTTCTCTGTTGAAAAAAAAAAAAAAAAAAAAAATATCTCTTGTTTTCCCGCCTTGCCTGAACTAGAATAGTCCAGTATCAGAGTTTGCTGATCACTGGGCTTTGTCTTGGTTCCTGAAACTGTTCCATATCCATATTTGGCTAATGGAAGCTTCTTTGCTTACCAGTGGGAGTGGGAAGCACTGAGCAGCCTATTCGTCCAAATCGGAGTGGTACAAGCCAGAAACTAGTAGTCCATTGGCCATTTTGGGTCAATTCCTAGCTCTTTTCAACCCCCCTGCTATAAAGCACGCAAAAGCGCTCGTTAGCGTGATTTAGTGCAGTTTAGCACGGATGTGCCACAGGAGCACACAAGAGCAGCGGCGGTTAATCAACATTAAACCATTTGGGCTACCTAAAGTCCACTCTTCAATTTTTCCCTTAAAACAGCCTTCCTCGAACTGTACTACTGTTCAAACCTGCGTATCCTATAACTAAAAAGTTCAGCTCTACTTGATTCCTAAGTAGTCTATTCTCTATCTGTAAGCCTAGCACTTACTCCTAAAGTACTTTTTTACCTTGTTATAGCACTTTTATTATACATAGTACCCCACCAGCCTAAAACCCCTTTTCGAACACCCTCATCCCCCGGAGTCCATTTTTTTACGTTTTTTGTCTACTCCTTCTAGCATGTCGAGGGATCAGTTGCTAGTATCCTCTCCTGCTCAGCTGGTGAACCTGGGAATATTGAGGCAATGTTACAATTGCCTCATGTACATAGACAACCCTCTCCTTCTCCCACAAAACACAAATACATGCGAGAGATGCAACTATACAGCCAAACTGGAGGCTGAGCTCTCTCAACATAGGACTGGCAAGACCAGACAGGAGGAGAAGGTAACCACACACAGCACATACCCAGTCTCACATAGTACTATCACAACTTCAAATCATACACATAAACACACAAAGACATATTCAGAGGCTCTGATCAAAAATCTACCAAAACAGCAGAGGCCACCAAAGCAGACACCCAAACAACTGCCATCTCAGAACATAACACATGATACACATAGACCACATAGTCAGTGTGCCAAACAGTCACAGCCCTTAAGGCCAAACACAATGCCAGACACACTCGTCATTGGTGACTCCATAGTCAGACACACTGACATCCCGCTCACCAGATTGAGTAAGGAGAGGGTCACAGTAAGCTGCCTGTCGGGTGCTAGAATCCACCACATAACGCAAGCACTCAGGTCTCTCAACAGCAGGTACAAGTACGACTCAGTCATTGTCCACGCTGGTGTAAACGACCTGAGACATACCTCCTGACTACATGAAAGAGACATTGAGGAGCTCTCTGATTATGTAGCCCAGGCAGGTATGACCCTGACCTTGAGCAGTATCCTACCTTCACCAAGAATGATGCCACAATACAGAGACAAGATGATCAGCTTTAATAGTTGGCTTAAACTCTGGTGTCATTCAAAGGGGATCCAATGTCTGTCTGCCTGGGATGACATGCTGGACAAGCCACGCTGCTTCGCAAGGGATGGCTTGCACCTGTCACCCCTGGGCTTCCCGATATTGGCAAAGGCTCTTGCCACCCCCATAGTGCCTTTTTTAGGCAAGGCTCAAATTCTAAACCTACCACCCTAGAACACAATAAAGGAAAAAAACTAAGGGTAATGCTGCTCAATGCCAGAAGTCTCATCCTCAAGATGCACGCACTCGAGGCCCTTCTCAGTATGGAGAACATCGATGTCTGTGCTGTGATGGAAACCTGGTTCAAGGCTCCTGAGAGCACCCCAACACTATCAGGCTTTACCTCATATCATGCGTTCCGGCCCCAAAATCCAGACACCACCAAAAAAGGAGGGGGGGGGTGTCCATATTCATCAAGGACACCCACACCTCAAGGTTGGTGGCAACGCACGATGCATCAGAGACCATCCAGGTGCAATTAACCATAGGCAAGACTGCTCTGCAATTTGTAGCATGTAACAGGCCACCCTCCCAAACTCAGGAACCTCACATAGCTTTCCTGAAAACACTTGAGTGGGTAAATGTATCTCCAAACACCATCATATTAGGTGACTTCAACTACCCTAATATAGACTGGGCTCACTACTCAAGCTCAAACACTCTAGCCCAAAGGTTCCTAGAGTTCATAAACTCAAATGCCATGGAACAACTAGTCACCATCCCCACAAGAGGTGAAAACATACTTGATCTCATCATCACGAACATGGGGTCACAATGCTCAACACCAGAAGTATACCCCTCACTGGTGAGATCAGATCATAAACTAATCTCACTGGAGGTCCTCATCCCACCCCCACCTGAGATAAAAAAGACCACAGTAAAGAACTTCTCAAAAGCCGACTTCACAGTCCTAAAGACTAGTGTGGTCTCTTTTAAGGCCCCCGAGCCGGTGGAAAACATTACTCAAACCGCTGAATCACTTACAAATGCCTTCTACCAGCACCTACAGGACTGCATGAATCAGGCAATCCCAAACAAAACAAAGACTCTGTGTACCAAAGGCAAGTGTCCAGTCTGGTGGACCCTAACCATAAACAATCTCTACAACAAAAGGAGGAAGCTACTACAAGATAGAGCAAAATCCTTAAAAGGTAAAACACCTTTGATCATCATAAGTAAAAAACTAAGAGCTCTCATAAAATCATCCAAGGCAAATTTTGAGAGAAAAATCGCTAAGGACTCAAAAGACAATCATAAGGCCTTCTTTAGCTATGTTAGAAACCTGGGAGGAAACTCCCAGATATGCTCAGAATTAGTTCAAAATGATGTAAAAATCATGGAACCTACAGATATAGCCAACATACTGGCTGACAGGTTCAGTGCAAACTCCCCCCCACCAAAAGGAGTGATATCTATACCAGAGGATAGTAGCCCCCCAAACATCTCTAACGCCCAAGTGAGAACTGCTCTCTCCAAGGCGAAAAACACAGCATCCATGGGACCAGATGGTGTCCCAGGCTGTGTGCTCCATGAACTTAATGAGGAATTAAACCCACAGTTAGGACAGCTGTTCAATCTTAGCCTCACCTCAGGATACGTACCCAAGGAGTGGCGCACGGCAACTGTGGTCCCACTTCACAAAGGCGGTGCCTCCACCGACCCTGGAAATTACCGTCCCATCAGCTTGACAAGCCTGATCTGCAAAGCTATGGAGAGGATCATAATGGAACTCATAAATAAAGATATAGGGGACTTGCAGACTTTGGATCCTACCAAGTTTGGCTTTGTCAAAGGCAGATCATGCCTTTTAAACTTGGTTGACTTCTTCGAAACAGTCACCAAGGCCATTGATGAGGGAAAGGCAGTCCACACAGCCTACCTCGACCTGGCAAAGGCTTTCGACACAATACCCCACTCAGGTATCATTGAAAAACTCATCAGCTTAAATGTAAACCCATACGTCACAAGATGGGTTGAAAACTGGCTAAGTGACAGAACCCACAGGGTCAGAGTTGCTAACGCCATGTCAGATTCAAAGCCTGCCACAAGTGGTGTCCCACAGGGCTCAGTCCTGGGCCCACTCTTGTTCGGCATCTACTTTTCAGAAGTACAAGCAAACACAGTAGGGTTATGGCTAACAAAATTTGCAGATGACTGCAAACTGGGCGCCATAGTCGAGAATACATCTGACACAGATATCCTTCAGAAGGGTCTCATAGAAACGGATAACTGGTGCCAAAGCCATGGCCTAAAGTTAAACACCAAGAAATGCATAGTCATACCCCTCGGGAAAAACAAGGTTACCCCTAGCTACCATATAGGTGGCAATCCACTGAGCACAGAAGAGGTTATCAGGGATCTAGGGACCCAGGTTGACAGTAACCTCTCGTTTGACACTCACGTTGCCAAAGTAGTTAGGAAGACCTTCTACATTGCCCACCTGATCATGAAGGGATTCACATCTAGATCAAGGGAGGTCATTGTCCCCCTGTACTCATCACTCATCAGACCAGTGATTGAGTACAATGCCCCATTCGAAATGTATCTGACCCGACACCTGCAGCAGCTGGAAAGGCCCCAAAAGTTCCTCACCAAAAGGATAATAGGCCTCAAAAATATGTCTTATGCTGCCCGACTGAAGGAACTCCAGCTCTATTCAGTCGCTTACCATTTGCTCAGAGGTAACCTGTGCCTGACATACAAGGCCATGTCCAACCCAGAATTGATGAACATGCTTCACCTCAAAAAATCTAGATCCCTCAAAACTACAAGGGCGGGAGACTTAAACCTGGACACGGTTATTAATAGGATGTGTTGGAGGGACAGATTCATCACCCAGAGACTCCCTATGCTGTGGAACAAAATCCCGGTATATGTGAGGCAGAGCACCTCGCTGGCCTTGTTCAAGAGAAATCTTGACCAATGGATGGGAGATCGCAAATATACCCCAGGGATTACCTCAGTGTCACTGCTTGACAGAGGCACAGCAAAATAATGGGCATAGTTAAAGGGGTGACAAAAGCCACAAAACTCTGGGCTAGGCTTATAAATGCCCTTGGGCAGATAGCCTAGTATGAACCTATGAACCTATGAACCTATGAACCATCGGTGCAGAGACAAGTTCATATGGTCTTATGCACAGGGTAAACATACTAGGTATTCAATTGTAGATTAATATTGTTAAGTAGTGTTGACAGGCAGCAGACATACCATGTATTGCAGTGGTAGAATGCATTTTGAAAGTTTGACAGTATGTATCATGTGTAACAACACTAACGGCATGTTGATCCTGATGTTCTGCCTTCCTCTTTCAGGTGTAGTTGCATGTGCCAGGGGATGCTGGTGTTTGCGAGAGTCCCATATGTACATGTTGACTACCCACAGGTCAGTATGACAATACCTGCATGCACATTGTAGCTTCCACATCACAGTTATATTCTCCCATGTTTCAATTATGTTTACTGTTCTAATGATCCAAGAGCATGATAGCTGTGTAGTAAGCTACTGTGTTCAGAGATGTCACATCTATAGTGGAGTGGGTGAAATTACAGGTATAGTTACCTGGAGCGCGGAGTGGGTAAAAGAGTGGTATGCCAGAAGACAAGCGTAAAGGCCAGTGGAAATAGTGGCTTCTCATTGGGAAGCAGTAATACCCACTGCCATGACAGCATGCAAACACAGACACACCCTCACACTCAGGGATCCACAGACACAGTAACACACACTCTGACACACACACACAGTTGTCAGTGTTTGGATGAGAATCCCTGCCTATGTGCATATCATCATTATAGTACTATGCAATTACAAGACGTGCCACAGGGATTACACATGTACAGGTAGTTGGAATAGCCTAAGTTCGAGGACATCGACAGGGATACCACAGTGCAGTGAGTGTATGTTGGGAGAGGGGTCCATCATTAGGCTATGTAACAACAGGTCACACCCTAGGGAGTACATGTTAACAGGTGGTTAGTATGCCTGTCTATGATTGATGATATCAACAAGGATGCTAGATTGCTTTGAGTGGATGAGGGAGGGGGCATTAATATTTCACTATGGTAGAATACAGCCTCACTCCAGGAACCGGACAGCCATACACATGGACAGCCATACACACACACACACACGCACACACGCACACACGCACACACACACACACACACACACACACACACACACACACACACACACACTGGCACTCACAAAGATATACACCTATGTCACACACATACAGACACTTTACATGTGTGAGGTTTATCTACCTGTCTATGCCTTTCTTTCTACACTTCACTCTGTACTGGTGTCAACAACAGTATTCAGGAGAGTGATAACATGTGGGATGTATTCTCAACCATATGTGACATATATGGACACACACCCACACATGCCAGTACTATGAATCAAACACCAGCCTATCTCATGATAAGTACCACAGAAGTACAGCACTATCACATCCAGTACAATGCTTACTGACTCTTTACTTTGACAACTGTGCTGATATATGCACAATATATGCCCAGGGGAGGTATTACTGTTACAGGTGTCATGAGGTTTGCCTACAGTGTCACCCTTACAGCATTCTACACTTTCTGTCTTCCACTTCAATTAACAGAACCTGACCTTAGCAGGTACACAGGTTATTGCAGGACTGGTGATAACACATCAGTGAGCTGTCCTCAGTAATCATTCATCTGCAAGGAAGCCCCACCACTTAGTAGTCATGTTCAAACATCTGTCCATACCTCATATATGGCTTACTGTACTTAGAGCATATCACCATATACAGTTGGCAATGTTGAGGCTGTATTGCAACAGCATAATGTACTAAGACAACAGTCACCTTCAGACATCAGACACTGCACACAAATGGAATCTACGCAAACATCAATACTTGTACACATATGCGGTCTACATCAGTACATGCACTAGCAGGTCAAGAGGATACATTCCACACCTTCCCCACGCCATGTGTGAAACATAACCAAGAATTACACCATAATGGATGTTGTATTCATGTACTAGTAGGACACCACCACTTTCATCGAGTAGCCAAGTGTACATATATTACAACAGCACATATCAGCATGAAACACACAGCATTATTCCATGTCATGCTCCTACGAACTGTTACTTTGACAGTGCCATGGTGAAGCTAGGGCACTGTAATGATCAACAGTGAGCACATCATACTTGCCACACACACCTCATGTGTACTGGAAGAGTGCCAACAATGCTCTTTTATAGCTAGGCAGTACACTCATTCAAGCATGTGCAAGGTCTGTGGCTTGTAAACATCTCACCCCAGCATGTACTGGCTATTGTGGTACTAAGGCTAATGTCCAGACAGCACACAGCATGCATGGCTTGCAATTGTTGACATGTGGTATATGTAGGAGCTGTGGTCACACATGGCTGCACATGTCATGAACATATCACCTGTGACTACTCAGGAACATACAGAGCAGAGCTGGATTTCCCTGAGTCTGTCAATACAAACCTTGTGAAGGTCCTATGGTCCTGTTATTTGGGTATGTTTGTAGGCATTGCATTAGGTGGACATGTCTAAAGACATACATGCCACATGGGGTGTTGTATGATATGATAGGTGTCATGGATGACCAGTAGAGAGGGGATATTAACTCTGTCAACATAGATATCAAACCTTATGTACTGTTAGCATGCTATCTGCCATGTGCATGTGTGTAATGACTGTAGCCACCTGTATGTAGAAAGGTAAACGAAAGCTATGGTAATGTAATTTATGTTGTATGAGTGTGGTATGTACATATCCAGGGCATGTACGGTTAGGTCATATCCAACCATGAGGGTGTTGTTTACTGGTGTACAGCAACAGTCGATCGTGTTAATGCTGACAACATCCAAGGGACCCTGGTATGTGTACAACTGAGCTGGTTACAAACAGTGGTATTATTGCATTGCATAACACATTATGCAGCTGTGTCTGTACATGGGTATTTTGCACAGCTGATGTAGGCCTAGGCACAGTCCACCAATCGAGGGTCATCTGGTGGTCTACCATACTATCTCATACCACATATAGATTTGTGTTGGTAGTCTGGGAACATGGTGGGGGATGTGTATGAGGATACAACCTAGAATGCAACATTTGCTACTGTCACCTGTATCTGACTCATCTGTGATGCGTTATGTCAGAGTAGTGGCCTTTATAAGTGAGTAGCCTTTACGAATATGTGTACACCACCACCTGGAATGGTCCATACCACTGTTATGGCCCACATGTCTGGATCTGAGTTATGTGGTGGTACTGCAATTGTGCACTACAGAGCCTTCAGCCAGGTGTTCCTTACTGCACAGAAGCCTGTATTCCCCATTGTAGGTTCTACATTGAGAAAATGTATTACTAAAGCCACACATCTAGCACAGGTTAGCATAAGCATCCAATGTAATTGTCATGTAGGTGTCAAGGTGTTACATCCGTGTGTAGGACATTTGCCTTTGAATGCAGCTATATGGGTAAATGCGAGCTAGGTATTATCCACACACATGTGTAACATGGATGCATGTGCTCTGTGTTGAAGGCTTGTCATTCTGTCATGACAGCTCGGAATGACAGACACTGGACAACCTCATAATAACAGCAGGGCATTGGCTCGTTGTTTTGGTCTAGCAGTTGCCACTCATACCATGACATCACTGCGCATGACATTAATGTACTTGGTAGCAAATGCCCAATGTAAGGTGACGGACAGCAGCAGAACTCGTGTATATGACCAATGTGAGATATACTTAGGGTAGCAGTCCTGCTAATAATGACAACTACTAACACAGCCAGGAGAGGTCATCTTGACTACTGCACGTCAGTACCATTACACAAGGTGGCTCACACATTATGCTTGCACATGCCACTGTTCCACGTATAATGCCACTGTCCACAACCTGCTATCAATGTATGCCTTTCAGGGCAGCAAGGTGTGTGACACATGCTATAGATAGCATTCACCTGTGCGACCCAGGTAACCTATTGTCTGTCACGTCCACACATGCATGAATGTGTATACGTAACATATATATGTCAGTACTTCATGTACATGTATGCATGTGTATCACACAGCACAGACACAGATATATCATTTACAGGCCACATACAGATATCAGGTAGTACACCAGTATGATGTGCATATATACTGATAGGTATGATTTACTTAACTGTAAACCTGTGTGTTTACGATAGGAGTCCATTACAACATGTTCTGTACATGTAAGTGTTTGAGCATTCACACTGTGGCCTTCACTGGTTAGAATTGGAGTGCATCCCAAACAGCCCTGTGCTACTACGTGTATGAGCGTACCCACTGCCACCTTGTGTAATTTGAGTCAGTGCATCCAACAAGCCCTTTGTTACTAAGTGTATGAGCATGCCCAGTATAACCTTGTGTAGTTGTAGTCATAGTGCATCCCAAATGGCCCTGTGCTACTAAGTGTATGAGCATGCCCACTGTAACAATGTATAGTGACAGTAGTTGTCCATTCCGCAGATTGCCATACTCCAGTTCAGGTTCCTGTTGTGCTACAACTATACCTCTCAGGCCTACCTGCGGATGGTGTGTCTTGTTTGTGCATACATGTTGTAATGGACACCTACTTTAAATACACAGGTCTACAGCTATGTACTTCATGACTGTCAGTCTCCCTGTTGTTGTCCTCAATTGTAGAAAAACAATCTGACTGCCATGGGATGTGTAATCTCTGTGGCGCATCTCATAACTGCGTTGTACTGTAATAGTGATCCTTAGATAGGCATGAGTTCTGATCCCACCACTGGCAACTGTGTGAGGGTGTTTGTGTGTGTGACAGCAAATGCCTGAGTGTGTGTGTCAGCATAGGCTGAGTGTGATTGTGTGTGTGTATTTGTGTCTACATCCTGTCATGGCAGCGGGTTTTGCTGCATTCCAAAGAGATACCTCCTTTTGCACTGGCCTTTATCCTTGTCAACTGCTAAACCTTTCTCTTCCCCCCTCCCCCCTCCCCACTGCAAGTAATCAGTCCTGTGATGTCACCCAGCTCAGAAGTGGAATCAGAGTAAGAGTAATTGTATGTGTTCTGTGGCACATACCCCAACTGCATACCTCTGTACTAGTTACCTTTACATAGGCAAGACGTGTATGCACATTACTGGCAAGAGTGTGCATGTTTGTGTGTGTGACTACCCTGTAGCCAGGCATACACATGTGTAATGTCTTTTAGCACACGATGGTAGCCATCTGTGGTAACCGGTGTCTACAAAGTATTACATAGTTAGGAATGGTAAAGAATACACAGTCAAGCACGACTACAGTTGGGTATGTTATTTTCCTGTGCCAGTGTTGAGCAGTGACACAGAAGTGGTCACTGGGGTGTATGTCCATACCCATCATTCCCCCACCCTAACTCCACAATCCGCGGGGTTGATTACATTAGCCATTATTCCCCACCCCAGACTGCACATACACAACAACCATCCCTTCTCTGATGAACTGCTTATTATTTAAATGTTGTAACACAAGAGATGCCTCTTTGTGTACATGTCAGTTCCTTTGGAACCCTTCTGTATCACAAAGGACATTCAGACATGTGTGTGTGTATATATATATATATATATATATATATATATATATATATATATATATATATGTTTATGGCTGTGTCTGTGTCTGTGTATATGAATATATATATATATATATATATATATATATATATATATATATATATATATATATATGAGTTATGACAGTTGTGCAGATGTAGACATGTCTTTGTTGTTTCATAGAGTACAGTACATTCAAGGGTACTGTACATATGTGCACAAAGGGACTGTCCTATTTGTTTTCAGTACTGTGGAATACCTATGATAGGATGTGCATTATAGACTCCATGCAACATGTGTACAACCCAGATGGCTTAGTGGTACGTCCAGTGACCTCAGTGTGCATGATCCAGAGTTCAAGACCTACAAGCCTTGTTGATACTGTCAATTAGGACTGCATAAGACACTTTTAAGCAGGTGTAAATGTGTTTTTGTGACAGTAAGCAGCGGGTACAAGCAGGTAACAGACATGTACAACCTGTAGTACATTTAGAATGCCCTTCTTTGGCAATCCTGCTGATGTCAGCCACCTACAAATACACCTCCGGGACTGCTGTAACCCAGTAATCCCCATTATTTGTGCTGTAACTGCGTAATACTGTAGTGTGTTAAACTAGTTTAGTAGGTGTTCTAATCCCAGACAGATCAACTGTGTGTGTGTCTGCCTGCCTGCCTGTGAAAGAAGCAATACTTTTAGAGTATGCACACTCTTTACATTCACATGACCACCTTTGGCAATTCTGCTGATGTCACCCACCTAGGAATACACCTCTAGGACTGCTGTAACCCAGTATTCTCCGTAGCGCATGCTGTAACTGTATATTGCTGTAGTGTAATAAACTAGTTAGGTAGGGGTTCTATTCCAAGAGAGACCAGCTGTGTGTGTGTGTGTTTCTTTGTCTGCCTGAGACAGGAACTATGCTTTTTAGAGTATGCACACTCTTTACAATTCACATGACCACCTTTGGCAATCCTGCTGATGTCACCCACCTAGACATACATCTCTGGGACTGCTATAACCCAGTAATCATAGATTCATAGGTTCACAGGTAGGTAATAGGCTACTGGCCCCAGGGCCTATAGAGGCCTAGCCAAAAAGGTACCCTGGCATTTGCCACCCAAGAAAATTATTTTCCTGTGCCCCTGTCAAGCAGAACCACAGAAGTAATCCCCGGGGTGAATTTCCTATTACCCATCCAATCATCAAGATTTTTCTTGAAGAGTGTTAATGAGGAGCTCTGTTTGACATAGATAGGTAGTCCGTTCCAGTGTATGTGAAGTCTCTGGGACAGGAATCTATCCCTCCAGCATGTTCTGTTTATTGTGGTGACAAAGTTTAGGTCCCTAGAGTGTGTAGCTCAGAGGGATTGGGATTTCTTTAAGTGGAGCATGTCCAACAGCTTTGGGTTTGACATAACTTTGTATGTTAGGCAGAGATCGCCTCTGAGTAGACGATATGCGATGGAGTAAAGCTGGAGTTTTTTGAGACGGTCTTCGTAAGGTATCTGTTTGAGGCCAGTAATCCTCTTTGTGAGATATTTCTGCAGCCTTTCCAGTTGTTGTAGGTGTCTTGTGAGGTATATACCAAAAGGGGTGTTGTACTCTATAATGGGTCTAATGAGTGATGAGTAGAGGGGAACAATGACCTTTTTTTTTCTGGATGAGAAACCTTTTGTGATGAGGTGTGCCACGTAGAAGGATTTCCTGACCACAGGGGTGATGTGATTATCAAAGGAGAGACTACTGTCCACCTGTGTCCCAAGGTCTCTTATCAAACTTTCAGTGTTAAGTAGACTACAGCCTATGTGGTAGTTCATGGGTACAGAGTTTTTACCAAAGGGGATGACAATGCACTTTTTGGCACTGAGCTTCAGACCACGTCTTTGACACCAGGCATCTGTCTCAGTGAGGCCCTTTTGTAGGTTGTCCACATCGTTAGGAGTTTCTATTATGTTTATGGAACAGGGGGATACCCCATGGAATTGGTGGAGAAATTTAAAGAAGAGATTACAATAGGGTGGGGTAACAAATTTATTCCCCTATTAGGACAAAAACAAGTCTTTAAGAAAACACAAAGTAATCAGACCAATAGATATACACATTCTATGGTTATAGAATTCAGTTCATTTGGTAGGGAGGTACAAAATATTCTTACCAAGAATTGGGTGATTTTGGAAGGAAGCGAAGAGTATACCCCCTGGTTAGGCACAGGTCCACTCTTTACTAACAGAGTGGGGAAAAATATGAAATATTTATTAGAACACACAAAACAGTTAAGTACGGTTACGTGTACTAACAAATGTGGTAGGTGTAACCAATGTTCACTGATTTTAGAAAGCAGTGAATAGAAGGTAGGAGATACCACACCCACTATTAGGATGGTTGGTGGCAATTGTCAAACAAGAGGGGTGGTTTATATTGCCATTTGTCAAAGTTGTTTACATTTCTATGTGGGGAAAATGGAAAGATCCCTAAGGCAAAGAATTTATGAGCACACATATGCCATGGAAACTAAAAACAAAAATAATGCCCTTTATAAACACTCAGAAATATGTCCTAATTTTACCTGTTTCAAGTTTGGCATACTTGAGATAGTGAAAAGGAACATCAGAGGAGGTGATTGGGGGAACGAATTAGAAACTAGGGAATTACACTGGCAGTTGACATTAAATGCAATAGAATCCCCGGGTATTAATGATTATTTATCTATATGGCCAGTGTTAAAACAGAGAGCTAGGAAGTTGTAATTTAAAAGGTGAATTCTTGAAATAAAATTCAAGTTTTCAGTCCACAAACACACTATTCTTCTGGGTAACAAATTGTACATGTATTGCAATCCTGCTAACACAGTTCTTGAGTATGTGTACACACATTTTTATTTTCAGAGAACTGTATTTTTAAATGTTAATTGGCTATTAATTAAGTACACAAGTGTATATAAGTGCAAAGAGGAGGGAAACACAACAGTTTGATCAAGTCTGGTATGTTTACAGATGAAAGCGCTTACTTCACTGTTGGTTTTTGGAGATTTTTACCTTTGCTCTGGAATTTTAATGAATGGTGGAATAAACTTTATTGTGCTTAGACTACACCCTTGTACTTGGAATAATTTTATGGTGTTTTGATTCACCAAGGTGAGCGGACTGTTACTTCCTGGGATTGTGTTTCTCAAGGTCTTATTTATTAAGTACTAAAAACTGTTTTCCTCTAGACAAGTGAGGAAAGTTGAGTGCTGTAGTAATTTGTAACTTATTTAGTGCTTACAATGAGTTCTGAACAAGTACTGAGATCAAAGAAACAGATGAGTGCTAAAACTAAATGGCTGGCTAGTTGCAAGGGAAATTTTGAAGAACAGACTTTATGGCGCCAGGAATAGTTTAACCCCAGTTAAGGGGGGGGGGGGTAGGAGCTCACAAACAGTCCTGGACACAGCAAATCCATATCTGACCTGCCACAGGAAAGGGGGGAAGCAAGCTTAGAATTTTTTTTTTCAGTAAAGTGGAAATGGAGAAAGCTGGAACAGAAGTTAACTCAATGTTAAGAATCTGAGTGGCTTGGCCTTCACAAATGTTCTCTATTAGATTGAGTGAACTAATGACACTAGACTGGGAGGAGTGTCACAGATCAAATAATCAGTATGGGTGGGCAACTGCAAAGCCACCAAGGATAAGAACACACAACACTAGGGAGGGTGGGTGGTAAAAATCACAGTTCCTAGCTGTAGCCACTAAATGAAAGTTTTAAACAGATCAAGGACTGGAGACAATCTCCGTAGCGCATGCTGTAACTGTGTAATGCTGTAGTATGATACACTAGTTAGGTAGGGGTTCTATTCCAGAACATGGCAGGTGTGTGAGTTTGACTGTCAGAGCCTGTGTGGAGGTGGCTGTGAGTGTCTAACCATTGGACATGTTGGGGAACGGATTTTGTAGTTTTCCTATATGGTGTCTGTCTTATATGTCACAATGTCCACCTCACGAGGAGTACAGATGTCAGTCAGCCAAGGGACTTTGTTGGCAAGCCATATGTCTACATCTGGAAAATGGCCTGGTGAACAAAGTATGCAACCTTACTATTTCCCAGAATATGTCCTGAACCCATGTGTCATACACAAACACACTTGCCTAGAATATCCCGCTATGTTGCTAGTACCCTGCACTTTGATAACAGATAGTAGACATGGTGTAATTGCAGTGGGCTGCATAGGGCATGGCACCCTGTACAGCAATACAATAGGCACATAATTGCAGACAATGTGCCTTCACTATGTTCCCCACTGGATGCCTGCAACATATGTGGTGCCATCAATTGTGATCCACAGAGGCCATACAGTGCCTACACATGTGCCCTGTATGGGACGGTTGCACTGACACCAGGGAATACCTGTATCATGCTACCAATGCAGGTGCAGGGTCAACCTGCTGACTATAAGCAGGTTCTGCCACACCAGGCCAGTATTGGCATATCGGAGGATAACAGTCTGCGTACACATGTGCCAGCCAAACCAGATACACCTGTACATGTCACTGTACATTACTGTGGGACATGCATATCCCAGGCAATGTCCATGCCAAGGACTATCAAACACAGACATGGCATGCATTGCAAAGCTATGGCCATACCCAATGTTAACCATGATGTCAGGACAGTTCATACAATACCCATCTGTGTAGGACATTGTAGACACTACACCCCTGTACCACACTGCACACCATTGTCGGGTGGTGTGATGCCAAGGATTACCCCTCACCCAGCCTTGTACAGCCATCTTGCACAGCCAACCACTACACACCCCTGAAGCAATGCACACATGCATGTCAGTATAACTCCCATTGGCATACCGACAGATGTCAAATAAGTTCACATGTCCTAGCCCATAGAACCTCCAGATATCCCCTGTGGTGCATGTAGTACCTGTGCATTACTGCAGTGTGACAAACTAAGTGGTTTGGGAGTATGTTTGTGGGCCTGGCAAAGATTGTCAATGTGAGTCCATTAGAGAGTGTGGTTGTGTTGACAATGACATCCGTTCATGTGGACAGCCATGTGTGCTACACCTAATGTATGTCTACTATATCTCTGTTGCAGATGTCGCACACCATCACACATATATGTTCTTACAGCACATCAACATGTCAGCTTTGTGGCACATGGAGTAATTGCATGCACTTGTAATAGTAATGACTAGTTAGTCAGGGGTTTGTCTCCCTGTACTGGTAGGTGTGTGACAGACGTTGCTTAGGTTTTAGTCTCCAAGCCCTTCTTTGATGTACTTTGCCTCTGTCTGTCCCTCCAAGACACTCTGGTGGATGTGGAGGTGTACACCTGCTCAGCAGCAGCTTGTGTATTCTAAGTGATGGTCATGTTCAGGTGACGGCCTCTGCACCTACTGCAGCCCTCCTCTAGCTGACTGCATGTGGAACAGCTGTGATGATGTTCCCATAGCCATTCACATGAAAAACACAGTACAATATCTAGGAACATCATGTTGGTGTTTGCTCATGACAGTTGCTTTGAGTGGTACCTGGATCTGGTGTTTGGTAAACTGCATCACAGATTATATCTGGATGTTCCTCAAACAACATACACAGTGGGAAATATCCTAAAGACAGGAGGGTGATGTGCCAGACATGACTACAGCATGTAAGTGTAGCTATGCTTCATTGAGATAACTGCCTGTTTAACAAGTTGTGTGTGGTAATGGCTATTCTGCATGTTTTAAAACTGACAAGACAGTGCTCTCTTTGTGAGGGACCCCCATCTGTAGGGCCATCTGTGGACTGGTAAGTGTGTGGAACCATTTGTTTCCTGTGTTACTCACTGAACACACATCTGTGAACAACAGGAGCATAGTGTGAGGATTGCAGCCAGTACATAGTGATAGTGATGAGTTACTGCCATCGCGTCCCTGACTGGACATATGTCACATGAAACAGTGGTATGACAGACACTGTCTGGGATTCTCAGTGACATGCCAATAATGGGCCACTGTTCATAGCTGCAGTCACAAGTCTTCTACATGTTGTACAGATGTCATGCAGTATATATGCATGTGTTGTGCTCCCTCTGCAAATGTATCTATGCATGCTGTTGTAAGTAAACCTGAATGCTGTTGACTATTACTAAGCCATATCTGTGTTTAAACTGCAACACCATAGGCTGTATGGGTTCGGAGGTCACAGCAGAACCTCCTGTCCCACTTCAGATGGCCATGGCACCGGGCACCAGCACATCTGGGGCCCAGCCTTGGACCTCCACCTCTGTTGGCTCTGCACCACCTTCTGGTGGTACCGCCACTGAGGATGGGGTTTGACACCCCTGGGAACAGGTCCAGACATGAACATGTCTGCTGCCATACAGTCCCAGACGTGGTGCATAGGGGGCTCAATAAGGGGTTTTGAGGCCAGATACACCAGCTCAAGGGCAGAGTGTCACATTTACAGGGTGAGGCTGCCCCTCCTAGACAGCCCCCAGCACTGCCACCTTTGCAGCTGTTTTGGTGCAATGGTGGCTGCCCATGGCTGGGGACCTCCATCCCACAGTTTCCATCTGGGGGCTCATGGGCTTGTGAATGCCGAACATCCATCCCTGTCCGAGGTGTATCACCCCACATATCATATACCGACCCTGTATGCTGTCTTGTCTGTCATCCTACCCTACCTATCCTCCACGAGCATGCCTACTCTCCTTCCCCCACATCCCACTCTCACCCTACAGAAACAAAAGGCCAATCGATTCCTAGAACAACATTTGGCCCATACATAGCTGTCCATTTCACACACGTGTCCACTGGGGACACATGTAACCCTTTTAATATGCATCACAACATACTCCAGTTGTCCTCACCCCTGTCTCTCAGGCGCACGATCCTAGTATGCACATGACTCCTAAATGTTCCAGGTACACGTGATGTGGATGACCCCATTGTACACACAACACTACCAGTCCCTCTATGGTTACGCCATGGACTTTTATCATGATGATGATGTCACACACAGCACCTTGCAAGAGTACTGTTCTCACATAATGATTGGGAAGGAACTGTTGTGTTAATGTAAATAACATGCACAGAGTGATGTGTATGGCCAATGTACAAATGTATGCATGTATGAATGACACGTCTGTCTGAGGGAGTCTTGATATTACATAGGATGACACCACTACGTAATACAGGTGTTTGCTAGTGTTTCCCTTTTCATTCCTTTGTAATGCTTTGTTGTCACATGGGATGTTCCTGACATATTTATATATATGTATCTATCTAAATGCTGGACATAAACACTGACACATACATCTACATAATGGAATACATTTCCTATACTGTTGAATGACTGCGCTGAATGATATGTTTGTGATAAGGTCCAATGTCTGTACATCTGCCATGGCTTAGTGGTAAATCACAATAGCTGTGTGTGCAGGGTCCTGGTTTTGAGCCTTGCAGAGGCCATTTATTTTGTTGCTGGGCAGAACAAGGCCATTGGATATGGTGTGATTAAGGCACATTAAAGCAGTTGTGAGTGGGTGTGCATGGGTTTGCGTGGTGCTTAGCAATGCTAACCTCTGGTTACAGTTTCTTACACTCAGTTAGCCTCTACATTGCTTTATCAGTGTAATACTCGCATACTGGCGGCCAAACAGTCTTACACCCGCTTGCTCCCGCACTTGCAAATGCACTGCATTTGGTGTTTGCATCTGACACTCACACCCCTGCATGGGAGTGAGGACTATGATATTACCTTGTGATGCCTATTACATCAGATTACATGCCTACAGTATCTGGAATGGCTGCCCATTAGATGACAGCATGCAGTTCGACTGTACGGAATCTGCGGCCTGTCCAGAGTTTGATTCATATTATTGGTGTGTTCCTCTTACAATCTGCACCCATCTGGATAATACATGGGAACTGACACTCTTCAATACAAACAAGTAATTGGGTTTTGGAACCCACATCCTTCAGCCGAGTCATGCTACTGCATACCTAATATTCTATCATCTTTCTAAGGTTGTCAGTGGAATATGTGCTTTCTGTCCCTATCAGACCTCTCATACAATTGGGGAAATATACAAACTGAATCAGGGACATGGCATAACAACATCAGGGACACATTTAAATTATTGGTACTATTAACCGGACACATTGACAGACTCAGAGCATATGAATTCATACACATTTTCTGAGGTAAATGATGTTTATAACTCTTAATTGTTGTTATTCATTACGTGTAATTCACCCCCTTTCCTCCAAATGTCACTAGTTTTGGGAGGGATTAAGTGGGGCAGAGTTAGAAACTGAGTCGAAATCTGGGACATCCCTGGAAATCGGAGACAGTTCAGAGGTATGGTCCCTATTTGTTCCCCCAATGGTTTATGTCTTGTCCAGTGGCTGTGCTCTTAGGGGTTCAGAGGTATGGGTGTCAGCTATGCCCATTTCGGAATATTACTTACATCCCCGGGGCGGTCCTAATATGACTGCGCCAGCCAACACCTGCACGCCTAGGCCCATAATTGCATACCCATAGTTCCCCCACCTGCCACTCCTCTACAGCACTCATCCTTACTGTGGGTGCAGGTGGGGTATAAACACACCACTACACACTGCCCACTCTCCCCATGTCGGGACACATGTTGCACATTGTGTCGACCCATGGTTTATCAGGTTACCAAAACCTACTGGTCCGTGTACATCTACAGGCTGGTTTGATAAGTCATTTCCGGGACTGCCACAGATCATAAATTTTTAGTGTCCCACAAGGGACATCGATGTCTATGTTTCAAGGTTTGACCTGGCAGGTCTCTCCCACTGGTAGCATCCTGCCAGTCGTCTGGGAAGCAGTGGTGTGTTTACCTTTATTGTGTGTCTGTATGTCTCATAGGCCTAGCTGCAGGGGTGGGGGTGTTGATGCTACGTGTCACATGTTTGTTTATTGGACCCCTCACCCCCATATGCACTGCCTGTGAACATATGTTACTCATAACTGCTGTATCACATCCTATCTATATACATGTGTATATTTACAGTCACACACACACATATATATATATATATATATATATATATATATATATATATATATATATATATTTACATTACTATATACAGATATATCTGTATATGTATGCATACATGTATATTTATATTTTGCTGTATATATATATATATATATATATATATATATATATATATATATATATATATATATATATATATATATATATATATATATAGATCTCACAACATATGGGTCTATTGGTGTCTGCATATGTATATATTTATATGTGGGTATGTATCTGCATTCTGTCTCTGTATGTATGCATTTGTACTACGGAGAAGGAGAGGCTTATTTCTATGTCGCTATGGGTAGATATACACACACACATGCCTCTACATATATACGTCTACATCTGGTTATTCCATTCCTTGCCATATAGATTACACTTTGCTGCAGTGGGACTCATAGTGGGTGTGGCTGCTCATTGGGCGGCGACGCCTCTGCCCAATGAACACATTTGCTTACATCCCTAGGGCTGTCCATATAGGCCCACATCAGCCAACACCTGCACACCTAGACCCATTAGTAGCTACCCATAGTTCTCCCACCCACACCTCCTAAACAGCACCCATCCTTACTCTGGGTCCTGGTCTGTTCTGGACACACCACTACACGCTGCCCACTCTCCACTTCACGGGACCCATTTCATACAATTGTCTCAGCCCAAGGGTCATCAGGGTTTCCCACCCTTGTATTCTGAGTATGTATAGGGCGGCCATCGTGGTGCAGTGGTTAGCATTGTCACCTCACAGCAAGAGGTTCTCCAGTTCGATCCTCAGCTGGGGTGCCTTCTGTGCGGAGTCTGCATGTCCTCCCTGTGGTCATGTGGGTTTCCTCCGGGTGCTCCGGTTTCCTCCCACATCCCAAAGACATGCTGCAGGTGGATTGGACACTCTAAATTGGCCCTTGGTGTGAGTGCGTGTGTGTGTGCCTTCTGTGGAAAGTTGGGCGCTGGGCTGGCAACTCGACACTGTAAAACTCCACTGCCAATCATGAGCAGACAGGTGATCCGCTGTGGCGACCCCTAACTGGGAAAAGCCGAAAGAAGAAGAAGAAGTAGTATTCCGAGTATGTATACACCCCAGCCAGAATGGTCGGTCTATCACCTTCTTTTGGTCTTGGCAATTTTTGGGGTGTCCCACAAGGGACGATCCAGTCTGTGTTCCAAGATTAGAATTCATGGGTGCACTGTGTACCCCCCCGGTTGTATCCTGCCTGTGATCTGGGGAGCGGTGGACTCTTTACATTGTTTGTGTGTATGTTTCCCGTGTCCGGCTTGGGGGGGGGGGTGGAAGGTCATGCTACGTGTTTCATGTTTCTTGCTTGGGCTCCTCACTTCTTTTGGCATAGCCTGTGAACATATGTCATTCTTGTGTGCTGTTTCCTATCATAGCTGTATATCTATGAACACACACACACGCACACACACACACACACACACACACACACACACACACACATATATATATATATATATATATATATATATATATATATATATATATATATGTGTGTGTGTGTGTATATACATATATATATATATATATATATATATATATATATATATATATATATATATATATATATATATATATATATCAATATTCGTTGGATAGTTGTAGAAATAAATACACTATGGCATAGATAAAATAGTAGTTGCTCTAAAACTTATTAAATAAGTTTTTAGAAGCAAACTGCTTACTATTTTGTGTATGCCATAGTGTGTTAATTTCTAATATCCATCGAAGATTTTGGGATTTTAGTACTGTGTTAACTGTTTTGCTGTTCTGTTGGGTTTTGGTATTTGGGGATATATATATATATATATATATATATATATATATATATATATATATATATATATATATATATATATATATATATATATATATATATATATATATATATATATATATATATATATATATATATATATATTATATATATATATATATATATATATATATATATATATATATATATATATATATATATATATATATATATATATATATATATATATATATATTTATATATATATATATATATATAAATATATATATATATATATGTGTGTGTGTGTGTCTGTAAAGCAATACATACCCCGCGCAAGCACACTTACACATGCTTACTGGTGTTTATATATGCTTGACCTGCTTACTAGTGCCGTATTCATTATGACACTGACACTTCACTCCAGTTAACTTTTAATTGATATTTTGCAGGTTATACAGTGGACAGATGTCGCAATATGTTCATGGACGGATTACCGATCATAAATGGTATGTGATACAGTGGGATTCAGTACGGGAATGTCTGTTCGTTAGGGGGTTGCTCTAACCAATACACTATTGCTGTCCTGCTTCATTTGCATATATACCCATATACCCATAGTTCCTGGTTCCCCAAACACACCTCAACGTCTCCCTAACACTGCTGTCATCCATTCTACATTCGGATTTGTGGTGTATCCACACCTCTACACACTGGCCACTCTCTACTCCTATAGACCCATCCCATCGGTTGACTCACTCCACGTATCCTCAGAACTCCCAAATGTTTAGTCCACAAACATTGGTAATGTGAGCGACCAAAAGAATACTATTCACAATTTTTGGGTTGTCCCACATGGGACACGCATGTCTTTATGTCAAGATTAGACTCTATACTTTATTACTTCCTTACTCCCATTAACATGACACTACAATAAATTAATAAGTATGACTATGTGGAAACACACACGTTACACATGAGAGCCTAATTATGTACGTGCTCAGCGTATTTCTTTTACAAATAGACTGGTTTAGTAATTGGCGTTGCCGTAGCAGGCAGATCACAGGAATGATTCCATGTGTGGGAAAGTCCTCACATTTGATTATTTTCAGCCCAGCACTGACTCTGGACATTGTACACACTTCTGCGTTTTAGCAGTTTTGTCCCATCCATCTTCTGCACAACCTATTATTCTATCTACTGTCGAGGTTTGTAAGGGTACATTCATGTTATTTATGTCTGCAAATGGAATGAATGTGCTACAGAGAATATATTTCTACATATTGATATCTGCATGTGTGTATGCATATATACTTATAACGAACTCGCTGACTTCCATGGGGCAGTCCAATTAGAACCAGCCCATCCAACCCTGGCACACCTGGCTCCATAATTTCATACCCATAGTTCCTCCACCCCACCCGTGTTCAAAATACATGCACACCATCCATTGTCCACTTGTTATCGCAGTCATGACACACCTCTACACATTGCCCTCTCCAGAGCGTTAGGGGCCATACACGTATGTTGTCCCAACCCATGTATTCTCTGGCTCTCCCACCATTTAGTCCTTGAACATGCCTGCCCTTGCTTGTATAATGGTCGGAAGGCCAAATGGCCTATCAATTTTTGGGTAGTCCCACCAGGGACTACCCTCTGTGTGTAAAGTAGACTTAGCAAATCAACAATGTTACTCCCACTGGTAATATCCTGCCTGTGGTATGAGTAGCAGTGCTTTGCTCACTCCTGCCCAGCTGGATATGACATACGCTGACAGCGCTATATAATACTGGGGCTGCTGTTGATTCCCTTCTCATTCCTTTTGTATGCTTTATTGTTACATCGTTCTTTCTTCATATATATATATATATATATATATATATATATATATATATATACATATATATATGTATATATATTATATATCTGTATATACTTATATACATTTCCTATGCTGGGCACTGCTTAGACCCACGCAAGTGCACTCAGACTTACTTACTGGTACTTATGTGTTTACTGCTGCTTATTTGTGCTTACACCTGCTTACTAGTACCTTATTCATTATGACAGTGCCACTTTGCTTGAATTATATTTAAGTTAAATACCTCATGCGATCTTATGTCAGTTTTACGGCAAAACGACATTCATTCCACATGGAAAATATGTGCTATTGTTGGGCTTGAACCATGAATGCCTGCTTGATACGCAGATGCTCTAAACACTACACTATTGACACTTACGTTGATTTTGCATGTTTTTCTTTATTTGAATGAATATGATGTGTAAGCTACACATGGCAGAGGGCAGCGACGCGCAGACACACTGTGCTTTGCTTACACCTTCGATATTGCTGCAATTTGAATGTATAATAGGGACAGGGGGACAGGGAATCTAATTGTGACAGTTCTAGGGACAGGGCTCTACATTCCACTACGTGCTTGTGTGTTTACTACTTCGATTTTATTTCACTGTTCGTGGACACTCTTGTATGCTTAGCATACATTTCGGTATCCACAGACACTGACTTACTGATTTACTATTAGGGGCGGGCTCTACTAGTAGGCATAGTAGGTTTTGCAAGTGTTGGGGCATGTTTACGCCTCCATAGAGCACTTATACATGGCCCCTGCACTCGCACGCATTTCCTGTGCACATCGAGGGTGCAGCAGCGCGCCCTCATACATATTCATATGGCACTGCTGTACCATCTGTAGTGAGGATGCTCGGCACAAGGCTAAAACCGTCCTTGCACCGAGCTTCTTGAATCCTGGGGAAGGAGTGGCAATGGGGGCCATGTCTGCCTCCATATTTGCCAATATTATCATGTTGCAGTGGGAAAACAAATTCATCCTTAATTCATTTTTTCCTAAACCATGGAACCTTTACTTACGTTATGTGGATGACATCTTTGTGGTGTGGAACAAAAGTATTCCAGAGATATACAATTTTGTTCAATATCTTAATAGTACGACTTTTTTAAAATTCACATATAATGCCTTGACAATTAACTATTTATATGTAGAGATTACTAAATATTATGCAAACAGGAATCTAGTAAGTAACACTTATAGGAAGACTACATGCTTGAACAGTTTGCTTTACTATTCTAGTTCCCAACCTGACCATTCAGAAAGTGGAGATTGTTTAAAGGACAATTTGTCAGGCTAGGAGAATGGTATATGAGGACATGGAATTATTAACACAGTGTGATGTCTTAGTCAATATGTTTTGTTCTAGGGGATATCCAACAGACATAGTTAAAAATATGAAAGAGGAAGTTGTTTCAAAAAGGAAACAAGGTATGTACCTACCATTATCGAGGGTGGTTAAGACTGTACATGATGTTTTCAATCCCTTTGATTCCGCCCCCCAAAAAACTACAATTACTCTTTTGTTACAAGATTTAGTGCTGACCACGGATTTATATTTGACATACTTCACAAGAACTGGCGAATCTTTACTTGTTTTGAAGGTGTCACTGATTTGATAGGTGACAAACCCCATATTGTTTATAAAGGAGGGAAAACCTTCAAAAACTATTTAGAAGGTGGGAATGAAAGCTTTAGTAATAGTTTGCAAAAGAAAAAAACTGAGACGTTTAAGTGCAGATATCGTAAACAATGCAAATACATATCTAACCAAGAAAGTGTTAAAATCAACTGCACTATCAAGTCTAACAGTTACTACACTTGCACCTCTATTGGGTTATTTATGCTGCCTTATGCAACTTTTGTATGAGTTTTTTACGTAGGTAAAATACAGAAAACTTAAAGATGAATATATGAGCATATGTTAAACACCAAAAACAAAAATTATAAAAATGCCTTATTTCATCACATACAAAGTTTCCCTCACATAATTTTCAGTTGTTTTGTACCTGATGGAATATTTAGGGATTTTAGAGGGGGGCTGTGGATGGATCTAGTTGAATATAAAGAACTAGTTTGGCAAATTAAATTAAATGCCAATCTACCTCCAGGTCTGAATGACCGTTTGTCTATTGCTAGTGTGATACAGCTTTACTCTTATGAAGCCTAATCACATCAGTACAACCAACTTTATATAAATATTTTTTAATGGCATTTGACTTACTTTATTATCTTTTTGTTTTTTTATTACAGTGTAATTCTGTATTTAATGTATTGGTTAATGTCTGAACTGTAACAGAAAGTGTGGGAGCTGTATGTTTATTTTGTAATGAATATTCATATGTTTTAACCATTTGTTGGTGATTTCAAGAACACATGACTTCTGAAGAGGGCTTTTTAAACTTGTTAGTTTACTTGGTGTTTATTCTGAAAAAGTCAATTGTTATATGCTCACAAAATAACTTAATAAACCTTTTCTACTTGTAATTTTTTTAGTTTTGTTTGTATCATCTGGAATGGTTTTAGTGTCTATTAGTTTTTATTGTGGTTACTGAGTCTGTGTTATTTAAACTTCATAACAATCAAGCCTTTCTCCAACCTTGCAGTTAAGCTAAAAAGACCCTCTCCCAAATACAACCTCAGAAGCCTCAACATTTCACTTCCCTACCTACAAGCTTCAAACACAAAGCTTCAATGTACAGACCTCAGTTTCTCAATACTGTTCCCAAACTGTGGTCCTCTCTTCCCCACAATGTAAAGGATTCTATTTTCCACTCTTAGTACTGATCTCAGCTTAAAGTTCATCTTAAGCTAGCAGCCCAGTGCCATTGCCACCCCTGCAAGAACATGACCAGATCACTTCTGCTTCTCTCTGTTTCTCCCTGCCTCCAACCTCCCTCTGTCTGTCCTGACCTATCCTACAGCTAGCCATGCTCATACCCTGGCAGTTGCACAAAAATGTATATCATTGTATATATTGTTACCCTGCTTTCAATTACTATAAATGCACATATTTTGTACATTTTATTGTACTAAACACTATGCTTTCTATCTATTTGTACTTGAACTGCATCATATATATATATATTTATTTATATATATATATATTATATCTTGATTTCCTCTTGCCTGGGCAGAGATTGAAATTGGTGAACTGTGATCAGTGCTGTACCCCAGTTAACAAATTCAAATAAATAAATAAAAATAAAAATAAATAATTGGTGCTTGATTGCCTTGGCCAAAATTCAATGATGGTCTTAATGATTTCAGAAGCAAGGCTTTGCATTCTAGATACTTGTATAAAAAAAAAGCGCTGAGCTCATTGTTTTTTCTTGGAGCTAATAGCATAATATTATTAATTATATATGCAAAGAACTATATGGATATAACGGTGTATTTTATTATTGTGGATGACATCTATTGATATGTTTTTCTTTTTTAGATGTATAGACAGTACTGTTCAGAATTCAATTTCTTATATATTTTTCTTGTTTATAATGTTGAATTTGTTTTGTCAAATGTTATATATTGGTGATTAATTGAAACTAACTAAATAAATAAATAAGATGCCAAGCTGTCAATTGATCAGCATCAAGTGGCGGTTGGGATAGATTGCTGTGAGCGGGGGGCTGAATAGACCAGGTAAAACCAAAACATCTAGTGCAGGTGTACTAAGAATCACTATCTGATGTTCCTGTGCACACTGAGTTTAGCTCTCACCTCCAGAAGAGCTTCTCCTGTATACTTATACAGACTGGGGATGTGAAATCTGAATAGAGCCTGTTCAAGTCTTCAATAGCTGATGTGGCAGAAAGGAGCTATGAGCAGAGTGTGGTTGGTGTTTGTCATAGTAGTAATACTAGGACCTGCTGCTGAGCAACAGAGATAAGATAAATTGTTAGGTTAAATAAGGAGTCATTCCATATAATAATGCCATGGGGGAGTCTAGATTTGAATTTCTTCCTCTGTGAAATCAGGAAGGCAGCACCTGCAAAAGTCAACAAACAAAATGTCTGGGAAAACTTTGGCAAGACCATGGAGAAAAAGTTTTGGATAGTGTCAAAAAGGGTATATCATACTCCCCATGACTCACAAAGGGGATCTGAGATATTACAGTCTCAATGATGGAGAAATGGTGGTCTTGACTGGGAATATTGTCATGGAGATAGAGGGAGCACTTTGAAGAATTCCTGCATCTTATAAGGTAGCCTTCTGCTGCTGATGCAGTGCAAGAAGTAGAAGGTGGATGGGGCTCCTACAAGGTCTCATTTCCATTGTGGCAAGGCAAGGAAAAGGATAAGCTCTAGCTAAAAAAGCTGAAGGTGCTAGACTGTGTTAAGAGCATCATGGTTAACATACCTTTTCAAAACTATATCAAGACTATATTAAAGCCTAGGGCAGTATATCTGCACTTCCCTTTTTGAAATGGAGAGCAAGAGGCTGTGTTCCAGTTACACAGATATTACATTCCTAAGCTTCCCTGGGAAAACATATGCCAGGATATGAAAAAAATGAAACTTCATGCATTTGTCATGCCTTTTATTCCAGAGTAACAATGCATATTCTGTTGTGGCTTTGAAATAATGAACATATATTTTAGAAGCTGCAGTTACTGGTCACATGTGTTTTGTGGACTTGAAGAAGGCAGGTGACTGTTTTAATATCTTATTGGAAGTGGTACAGTATAAAGGGTATAATGGATTCTATTTGTATGCCATTTGGTATCTGTACTGTACTGTATCCAGCTGTATCACAGACATTAAATTATTATATGTAAGTTTGTCTTGCTTACCCTCCAGTTGGTCATTTTCATGGACAAAATATCAAGCAATTGTAAATGCTTGTGAACCATCCAGTCAGGAGATATGAGGGTCGTTTCGTTGTTACATTTTGTTGAATTTGTCCCTTAGTGACTGATTGACAGTGTGCATGGGAGTGATTTACTGCTGAGTGTAAAGTGATCAAGATGAAAATGAGCTCCTCCAAACAGTGGTCCTAGTTCTCTACAAGAAGAGTGGTGGGAACTGTGTAAATGACAATTACATCAGGAGGAGGAGTTTCATTACCTTTGGATCTTGTTCACAGCTGAAATGAAATTGTGATCAACAGATTATTATAGAGGCATTAGTGCTGCAGGTGTTATAGCAGATTGTGATGGTAAAAAGGGAGAACTGTGACATAGGGCAATGCTATCAGTTTACCAGTATCTCCATCCTGACCTATGGCCATGTACTTTGGGTAGTAAATAAAATGATGAGATCCTAAATGCAAGCAGCAGAAATGAGATTGATGCAGAAGATACCTGTGCTCACTTCACTTGATAGAGTGAGGAAGTCAACAATATAAGATGATCTAAGAATGTAGTCACTGTTCCTTCATATTGAAAGTAATCAGTTGGGCTGATTTAGGCACATTGTGGGAATGTTCAGTTAGTATCTCCTACAGGTGGTCTACAAGGCACAACCAACTGGGAGGAGACAACAGGGAAACCTAGTATGGATAGCAGGGTTTGTATCTCTCAGCTTTCTGGGAATGTCTGGGCATTTAATAGGATAAACTGGGGACTATGACTAAGGCTAGGGAAGACTGGTTTACACTCTTTGGTTTGCTAATACTGCAAGCCTCAGCAAAACAAAAGAATGATTGAATGAACGAATGAAGGAAGGAAGGAAGGCAAGAAAGAATGCTGTTATTGTTACTTTTAGTATGTGCAATCAACTGCAGACTAAATGATGCTATAAAAATCATTAAAGAGACAAAGATAGCAAACACATTACATACATGTATGAATACTTAATAATGTTATAGGTTCATAGGTTCATAGGCAGGTACTAGACTATCTGCCCGAAAGGCATTTATAAGCCTAGCCAGAATGTGTTGGCTTTCGCTACCCCCTTAGATTAGTTCCCTGTGCCTCTGTCCAGCAGAGCCATTGAAGTGATCCCTGGGGTAAACTTTCTGTTTCCCATCCATTTGTCAAGGTTTCTCTTGAAAAGGGTTAGTGAGGAGCTCTGCCTAATGTAGATTGGAATCTTGTTCCAGAGCATGGGAAGTCTCTGGGACAGGAATCTATCCCTCCAGCATGTCCTATTTATTGTTGTGGTGAGGTTTAGATCCCTGGAGCGTGTGGCTCGAGGGGATATGCTTTTCTTTAGGTGGAGCATGTTCATCAATTCTGGGTTGGACATGGCCTTGTATGTCAGGCAGAGATCACCTCTGAGTAGGCGGTATGCAACCGAGTACAGCTGGAGTTTCTTCAGTCGAGCTGTACAGGGCATCTGCTGGAGGCCATGTCCATCAATTTTGGGTTGGACATGGCCTTGTATGTCAGGCAGAGATCACCTCTGAGTAGGCGGTATGCAACCGAGTACAGCTGGAGTTTCTTCAGTCGAGCTGCATAGGGCATCTGCTTGAGGCCAGTGATCCTCTTGGTGAGATACTTCTGTGGTCTTTCCAGTTGTTGCAGGTGTCTTGTAAGGTACATCCCAAATGGGGCATTGTACTCTATGATGGGTCTGATGAGTGATGCATAGAGGGGCCCAATGACCTCTTTCGATCTGGATGCAAACCCTTTTGTGATTAGGTGGGCCACATAGAAGGATTTTCTAACCACTTTGGCAATGTGATTATCAAAGGAGAGATTACTATCTACTTGGGTCCCCAGATCTCTTATTATGTCTTCCGTATTTAGGGGGCTACCACCTATGTGGTAGTTTGTGGGTACTTTGTTTCATCCAAAGGGGATGACTATGCACTTTTTGGCATGTAGCACTTTTTGGCATGTAGCTTGAAGCCATGATTTTGACACCAGGTATCCGTTTCAGTGAGACCCTTTTGGAGGATGTCTGTGTCAGCTGGAGAGTCAATTATAGCCCCTAGTTTGCAGTCGTCTGTGAACTTGGTCAGCCATAGTCTTCTTGTGCTTGCCTTTACCTCTGAGAAGTATATGCCGAACAGGAGGGGTCCTAGGACTGAACCCCGAGGAACGCCACTTGTAACCAGTTTAGAGTCAGACCTAGCTCCCGCAACTCTCACCATGTGGGTTCTGTCCATGAGCCAGTTGGCAACCAATCTCGTGACATAGGGGTTTATGTTCAGGCTGGTGATCTTGTCTATAATACCTGAGCTGGGAATGGTGTCAAAGGCCTTTGCGAGGTCTAGGTAGGCTGTGTGTACCACCTTTCCCTCATCTATAGCCTTGGTAACTGTCTCAAAGACGTCCACCAGATTTAGGAGGCATGATCTGCCCTTAACAAAGCCCAACTGGGTAGGGTCCAGTGTTTGGAGGTTTCCAATGTCTCTGTTAATGAGATCCATGATGATGCACTGCATAGCTTTGCAGACCAAGCTAGTCAGGCTTATAGGGCGATCGTTCCCGAGGTCCATTGTGGCTCCACCTTTGTGGAGTGGAATAACCATTGCTGTGCATGACTCTGTGGGCATGTAGCTTGTGGAGAGGCTGAGTTTAAACAGTGTGTTTAGGTGATGGGTTAGTTCATCTTTGAGCTTGTGTGGGACGCAGCCTGGGACACCGCCCAGTCCCATTGATGCTTTGTTTTGGCTATGGAGGGGGCTGTTTTAACCTGATTGTCTGTGATTTCAGGGGCACTACATTCTTCTAGTATAGTTATGGGCCCTTTGGGGGTGAGAGTGGGGTGAAGTTTGTACTGAACCTGTCTGCCAGGATGTTGGCTATATCAGTCGGTTCAGTATATTTTGTGCCATTCTGCACTAACTCTGAGCAGATCTGAGAATTGCCACTTAGATTCTTGACATAGCTAAAGAATGCCTTGCTGTTATCTTTGGAGTCCATGGCAATTTTTCTTTCGAAGATAGTCTTGGATGATTTTATGACAGAACGTAGTTTCTTGCTGATACTAATCAGGGATGTCTTCTTCCCTTCTTTGGATTTTACTCTTTTCTGTACTAGTTTCCTCCTTCTGTTGTATAGCTTGCTTATGGCAGGGGTCCACCAGACTGGTTTCCTTTTCTTGGAGAAGTGAGTTTTGGTTTTGTTTGGGATAGCACGGTCCATGCATTCTTGTAGGTGCCCATAGAGTGCATTAGTAAAGGATTTTGCAGCTTGGACAGCATTATCCTTTAGCATGGGAGCTTTGAAACTTCCCACCTCAGTCTTAAGTAATGTGAAGTTTGCTTTTGAAAAGTTTTTCACGGTGGTTTCTTTGACCGGGGGTGGTGGCTGAATGTGGATATCTAGAGTGATTAGTTTATGGTCAGATCTAACCAGCAAGGGGTTGACCTCTGGTGTGGAACATCGGTTGCCCATGTTGGTGATGACCAGGTCCAATATGTTGTCACCTCCTGTGGGGGTCTTAACCAGTTGATCCAGGGCGTTTGGGTTTATAAATTCTAGGAAATGTTGGGCAAGGGAGTTTGTACTTGAGTAGTTCTCCCAGTTAATGTTTGGGTAATTGAAATCACCCAATATCAGGGTGTTTGTTAGGACCTTTATGTTTCCTAGTGTTTCCAAGAATGCGGAGTGGGGGTCCTGGGACATGGTAGGTGATCTGTAGCAAGCTATAATTTGAATAGCAGTTTTGCCCATTGTTAGTTGCACATGGATGATCTCTGAATCATCATGCTGTGCCACTAACCTAGAGGTGTGGCTATCCTTGATGAATATGGATACTCCCCCGCCTTTTGTATTTCAGTCTGGGTTTTGTGGCCGAAATGTATGGTATGAGTTGTAGCCTGGTAGTGCTGGGGTGCACACTGGAGCTTTAAACCAGGTTTCTGTTACTGCACATATATCAAAAAGGCACTATCGGGGTGACAAGAGCCTTGGCCAGTATTCAAAAGCCTAAGGGTGACAGGTGCAAGCCATCTCTAGTGAAGCAGCGTGGCTTGTCGTGCATGTCATCCCAGGCTGACAGACACTGGATCCCCTTTGAATGACACCAGAAGCTTAGCCAATTGTTGAAATTGATAATTTTTTCTCTATGCTGTGGTATCATTATTGATGAGGGCAGGATACTACTCAGGGTCAGGGTCATACCGGCATGGGCTATGTGATCAGAGAGCTCCTCCATGTCTCTTTTCATGTAGCCCAGGGTGGTACGTCTCAGGTCATTCACACCAACATGGACAATGACAGAGTCATATTTGTACTTGTTCTGGAGTGACCTGAGTGCTTGTGTTATGTGGCAGATCTGGCACCCAACAGGCAGCTAACAGTAACCTTCTCCTTGTTCATCCTAGTGAGTGGGACGTCAGTGTGCCTGACTATAGAGTCACCTATTACTAGTGTGTTGGGTATGTTATTTTGCCTTAAGGGCTGTGATTGTGTGGCACACTGGTTTTGTGAAGTTTGTGTTTCATGGTTTGTGTTGGGGGGGTGAAGGTTGCTTGGATGTCTGCTTTGGAGGTCTGTTGCTTCTGCATATTTTTATTTAGAGCCTCTGAGTATGTTTTTGTGTATCTGTGTGTTTTTTGCCGGTGCTGATTTCATAGGTCTATGTGAGACTGGTGGTGAGATGCAAGTAATTCCCTTCTCCTCTTGACTGCCTGGTCCACTCTTGGGTTGAGAGAGCTTAGCCTCCAGTTTGGCTGTATAATTGCATCTCTCGCATGTATTAGTGTTTGGTGGAAGGAGGGAGAGGGTTGTCTGTGTACATGAGGCAATTGTAACATTGCCTCAAAATGCCCAGATTCACTAGCTGGACTGGAGAGTACACCTGAAACTGCCCTTTGGACATGCCTGGATAGGTACAGTGAACTGTTTTACTGATTGGCTGGTAAGGTTGAATAGAGAGCCTTGTCCTTCTCTACAGTATAGGGGGGTCTAGTGCTAAGGTTTATTTATGCTTGCTATGAGTTTTGAGCAAGTGCCGGTATGAGAAGTGAATGGTTTGAGTGCTTAAGTTGAAAGCTTGTCTAGTTCCAAGGGAAAAATTTAACAGTAGACTTTGTGGAGCCGGGAATAGTTATACCCCAGCTAACTGGCGCTGCCTGGCGCGCAAAACCGAGCAAATGTGGGGTTTATAGCAGGAAAATGAAAGAGATAGAAATCAGCCCAAAATGGCCAATAAACTACTAATTTCTGGGCTGAAACCACAAATCCACGGACAGATAGGCTGCTCAAAGCTCCCTCTCTCACAGTGAACAGAGAAAATTTCTTCTATCCAAGTAAGGTATGGGCAAACACAGCCCTGAATTCAGCACTAACCTGAAAACTGGACTATATGAGCTTAGAAAGGCAGGAAAACAAATATATATTTTTTGTTTTTTTCAGAAAATAAAGCAGATACAATAAAAAAGAACACTTTAAATGCATAGAAATGGCTATCACACTTAAGTGTGTAGCCTACAACAGTTAAACAGGTAATTTAAACAAAAAAAAGATCCTGTGGCTGTAAACTACAATTTATGTAAGAGAAACAGGAACTATTGTAAAAATATGTTAACATTTAACATTTGTGAACAAATCAAATGAGAAATACTTTTTTCTGCATAAGTAAAAGGATAAAACAAAAGTACATTCAAAACATATAATCTGAAAGTCAAATGCAGCCCATGTACAACAGCAGTACTACACTTGATTTAGGTAAAACTGGAACTCATTCATGTTTGCCTTGAAGTTTGATCTCTTGGTATTCACCCATTTGGCTAAATTATGTCAGACATGAGCAAACCTTAACTATGCGCGTGTGTGTATGTAAGACTGTGTGACTGTGTAAAGATGGATGAATACATGAATTATTCCTCAGATATTTGCATCACACTTGTGTTGCACATCCTGATCATATTGAAGGGTTACTGACACAGATGTAATGGCAGGCACAGAATGTCAGCTGATTATAATTATTATTATTATTATTATTAGTAGTAGTAGTAATATGACACTCCTGGACCAGAACCTTATATACTGTTGATTAACATATATGGCCTGGTCGTAGCCTTATTTGACATGAAACTCTTGGTATATAACATGCAGGTTGTTTGAGCTTACCTTTAGTACACCATTCTATTATCTCACTAGCATCTGTGATGGTGTATTTATTGTTAATTGGTTTAGTAATATTTATATATTTTGCAATTGTTTAACTGCAGTCCATTTTCATTAATGAGTGAAAAACCCAAAACATGCCAAGCAAGAAGTTGAGATAAATATACACATGTAGGGTTTGTGATGCCCCTTATCTGGGCCAGTGATCAAGGAGCCTCAATCCTCACCACTGACATCAGTGGTGAATATTCACTGAAAAAAAATAGACACGCACAGTTTTTTGGATGCATCTGTCCGCACCAAGTACAAGTTCCCTTAAGAGCACACAGGGAATACACATTCCAGTCCTGGGGCTGGGCTTTCTCTCCAGGCCACAAATAAGATTCCCCACTGACACCGATATAGAGTTGAGACCTTAGTCGAATGTTCCAAGCCAAGTTCTTCACTACCCTTTCGGTGAAATCAGTGCTATCAGTGTCCCTATTCAAAGTAGCTGACACTTGCACTGTCTCTGAGATTTGATTTTCACACACAGCCATACCTGGGAAATGCTGGCACAGTTTACCCATTTTGTCACCTCCAACCAGACTATAAGGTAGATATGCTGTCACCAGAACATCCATAACATCTACTCCAAGGCTCTTACCAGGGTACCCAATTACTTTCAAAAAAATTAATACTTATCAAATGGTAGAGCTTAAAAGCGGCAAGACTTTCAGGAGCGTGGAGCCACAGTTCCACTAAATAAATATAAGTACTCTCAAAGGTTAAAATATTTTTGAAAAGACCAGCCACAATGAAAGGTTTAGCTATATTTAATAATAAATATTAAAAAAAGAAAATACTGAATATCTGTCTAATATCTATTTACAATAAAAAATAGAGTTTCACTCACAGGAAATATAAAAAACTACACAGATGGAAAGACTCAGACAGATACAGAATAAACATTTAGCTAATCTCACTATATTTTCCTAACTGAGTGAAGAATTACTATTCCTTGTTTACTTACTAAAGCAAGAGAAGAAAAAAGTTAGATGAGTGTCTTTTCTCAGATCTAATAACAAAGTGCATCTATCACATATCTCACTAGTATTCAAATACAGTTTCAATGCTGGCTACAGAATGACATCAAATATGGTCACCTGAATCTGTGGTTCCCACACTCCCCCCTCACTAGCAACTGAGCCAGGATCTGGCACAGGTTTGTCACAATACACACATAGAACTTTAGCTAAAGGCTTAATACAGCATCTGGAAGCTATAAAACACTTCCAGCACTTCCTGCAGAAAGGATGAATTTAGATCTGTAAGATAGAATCTTTATGGCCTAAACCAAGTCATTTCATTTTAGGCTATTTTTCTTAAGTTTTGCTAGGTGGAGCTTAATCTCTTCCCATCCAGTATACTCTGTTAAAATATGTACATTTCCTCAGTTACAGCAGTACAGTCTGACATACATGTAAATTTATTTTCTATCCAGCAGGATCCAATATTGATGCATTTTTAACAAAGCAGCTTTACAAATAAATTTTTAACACAAACATCTGTACAAATCAGTCTGATATTCAAATAACATATAATTATTTATGAAACTTCAGCTAGCTATGCTAACATATGTGACACATGCACTGCCCTACTCTCTCTAGCACAGCTGGCACTATCTCACATCATCATAGAGTTAATAATCATTAAAACAATAAATGCCATCAGCTGTATTTGTATCCAGATATTTTTTTCTGTTTATTAATTTTCCCATGGTGCCTTGGTACAGAAGTTAATAAAGAAAACAATTTATTTCTGATATTATCAGTATTTTTGAGTTTATTTATTTTTATTCGTCCTTTGTTGACTAAGCTTGTGGCCTCTTTTCAGGGGAGGCCTGAGGTGATACTTCTATGGATATTTGACCAGGGCATCATGGAACTTTCCTTATACCTTCTGATTTGTGCCATAGGATCTTTTACACCCACCTGAGCTACCATCAGCTAAAGCAGCTGGGCCCTCAGTTTAATTTCTCATCTGAAGATTGGAACATGTAGGAATGCAGCACCCTTCTAATGCTGCACTAAAGTGTAAGTAATCCAGTCACCTAAAGTGAGAATAGAACCCATGACCTTCTGGTCCACCAGCACCAAAGGCAAGTGTGCTACCTGTTGTGTTGCCACTGATGATAATGAATAATGCAATGTTACGTATGGTTGTTTAGAAACATTTGTGAGATAAGGCATTCTGCATATGAGTCATCATCATCATCATCAACCCCCCTTTTTCCCATTTTCTGCATAGGTTCATGTTAACTGTCACCATCTCTCTTGATTCAATGTCATCCATAATCCTGTCTTTTTTGACATTCATGCTTAACTGTCACAGATCTTCTCTCAAAGAAGCTGAAAAGTTGTTGTTGTGTCTTTCGGCTTTTCCCGGTTAGAGGTCGCCATAGCGGAACTCCGGACCACTAATGATTGACAGTAGATTTTTATGTGCCGAGTTACCAGCCCTGACGCACAACCTTCAATGAAGGTACGCTCATTCATGCATGTCTCCACACAGAAGACACTCTAGTTGAGAATCGAACAGGACAACGTCTTACTGTGAGGCGACAACACTACCGCAGCACCACCATGCTGAAAAGTAAGGTGTACAAAACAGTGGTGTAACCAGTACTATTGTATGGTACAGAAGTACCACTGTTTTGTACACCTTACTGTACCATACACTAGTACTGGTTGCACCACTGTTTTGTACACCTTACTTTTCAGCTTCTTTGACATTCTTCTGTCATATACTACACCTGACATTCTATGTCAGTTGGCTGCACCCCCTCTGATTCAAGCTTTGACCTCTTCATTCAACTTCCCTTCTCCTCAAGCACCCCTCCCCTATGCTTGAAGCTGTTAACCTGTCCTGCTATCTTCCCATCTATCTCATTTCTTAACTTCTGATTTCCCCAATTTGCTAGCGTTACCACTGTCTTCATGCACAAGGTATAATGTTCGATCCTGACCTCCGGCCAATATCTGTTTGGAGTTTGCATATTCTTCCTGTGTCTCTGTGGGGTTCCTCCCACCTATGAAATCATGCTGAGCGTTTCCATCTCAAACTCAACAATGAATAGAGCTATGAGAAGCAGCACAGACTTTACATGGTGCCCTATAGGGGGAAGAATTGTACTGACCAACTTCTTTGGGCATCAATTGTGGTGCACACATCTAAGAGTCAAGTAGGAAAGTTTTAAGGCCTGAAGCAAAGGTTTCTAGGTTGTGATCAAAAACTTTGTCTTTATGGAATAGCATCCTTTTACTATTTGACTGTTTAACTTGAAATGACCAAAGTATAATGCAAATCTATATAAAAAGCAATACTTATATATGTGTGTTCATATTTGCATATGTGTTGGTATTTCCTATGTATGCGTATATGTGCATGAGTGTGTGCATACAGGCATGCATGTGGCTACTAGATAGTTAGGATTGGTTACTTTACTTCTTTCAGTCATGACCCAGTCAGCAGATCAATGCAATTAGTAACACATTTGCAGAAATATATGTAATTACACAAAGTATATGCAATTGGTATGCACTTGCTGGTAAGGTTAAGTCCAGCTAGACAACTGTAATTACAGTTATTACAATATATTTACAGATTCCCACACAGATAATATATTCACAACCTAAGAATTAGGTATTGCATACTTGGATGTGAAAAATTCCATTAATGAAATATTTGTTTAATTTGTCAACATTTTAAGTCAGTTTGAATTTTTCATTTTAAAGATGTCAATAAACCTAGATGAAAGAAATATAGCTGAGGGCATGTACTGCATCTTTAAACCACAGCAGTTGAGTGTTATCTGTTGTACTTGTGTCCAATCAAATCTGAAATTAATAACACAATTGTTTATTTTTAAATTTAGTAAAGAACCTTGCAAATCTGATCAACACATTTGCATGTCAAAATATGTACAAGCATGATTTTATTTATTCTGTTTTGTTAAGAGGGGAAATTTCCATTGAAACTAGAGACATAATTATTTTTATAAGGGCCATAACTAGAGGCATAGAAGTATAAAGTACTGACTATAGCCCAGGTGACCCATGTTTGATTAGCAGCTCAATCATTGGCAGTCCTGGCAAGAGATGGGAAGGGGGGACACAACACATCTAGCCCCTGTCCCTTGGAGGAAGGGAAGGATTGCCATGGGAATATCAAAGGTGTTTTTGCAACTCACTAAACCACTTCCTGGTGGTAGTCCTCAATAGTGAGTGCACAGGAGCATGTACTCTCAGTGAAAAGTCACTGTGATGACCCACGGTAATGTAGAAATCCATTCCTCCTGCCAAGTGTCAGGGTTAGGGACTTAACACAAAAGCCATCATTACCAGGATGGCAGCGAGAGCATGGACTGCCTGAAGTCTGTCTAAGTAGGGGTTCCACTGGATGGCTCTTGCTGTAGCTGATCGGTGGACTCTGCATCACTATAGAATGGGTGGGCTTAATTTTTTAGGGGGGATGCTCAATAGTTCGCAAATAGAGGGAAAAAAACATCTAGGCAGAAAGAAAAAAAAATATTATTTTTATAATGATCTGAATGTAATGGTAAGAAATCCCAATATTTCATGAAATTATAGGCTAAGATCATTAATATCAAGCCGAAGTGTCACAGGAAATGGCAGATGGGCAATTATTCTAAGGTTTCACCTGAGGCACAACACTACAAACATGCAGCATCCCTTCATGTAGTTATGTATTCTTTGTACTGGAAGATGAATTTATGTCTGATATTAGGATAGAACTTCCAGCCCTGTGACATCAAATTGAGTGAAGCACCTACTGGTCAACCTAGTGCTGCCAGATATTAACACTGCTGTTCATCATTCGTGTAACAACATCTGCTGTTCATGTTGTGAATGAAAGATGTTACACCTTATGTTAGCCAAAAGGGTGTAAAAGTGCTTTGAAGATTAACAGCATTTTAAAAATTACTTTCTGAAGGGAAATATGGTTAAAATGTAACATATTTTTATTTTGCCTGGTTATATGGCTATGATTACTATTTCACTTTGTTTTTAAGTATTATTTATATTGTTCATAAAGTTCTTTTTCTTTAAACTAGCTAACTTCTTAATAATTTTTCTTTCTATTTTTTGGTAAATATTATAAAATCATTAAAAGTTTTTTAGCATAAAATAGACATTTAAAAAAAACAGTACGATGGGCAGTATATTTATTTTAATAAAAGAAAACTGAAATCCAGTAATAATACACGGAGTTAGGTTTAAGAGGTAAGGAGTGCTATTCCTGTAATGGATCCAACATTGAATTGCACTATTATATCATAATCAATGAAACTGTGTGTGTGTGTGTGTGTGTGTGTGTGTGTGTGTGTGTGTGTGTGTGTGTGTGTGTGTGTGTGTGTGTGTGTGTGTGTGTATATGCATGTGGTAACTGTTCTTATATTTGCATGTATATGCATGTACGTGTGCGATTTGTGCATGTGTATGCCTGAGTTGGTCTCCTTCAGTAGACTGCAGTTCCACTTAATTGAAGCTTACTTTACAGAGATGACAACATCAAAGTTTGAATAAACCAAACATTCACATTATCACACTTTTTTACAGGTAATGGAGGCACTTGGCCAACACTGGAAAATTTGCTCTTTTCCCCACTGTAGTGTGATCCAGATTTGGTATATTTAGTTGGGGGTATGTGAAGTGCACAACCCCTCCACATTTGGGATGGGGGTACAGCCCCCTCTCCTGGGTGGGTTTGACATACTGTGGCGTGTTTTTACATTGAATGTTGGCCAAGTACCTCCATTCCCTGTAAAAAATGTGGTAATGTGAAGCTTTCATTTATTCAAACTTTGGTGATGTTGTCTCAGTAATTTCTGTCTACTGAAGTAGACCCATTTGTGTGTATTTGTGTGTGGATGTGTGTGTGTGTGCATGTGTGTGTGTGTGTGTGTGTGTGTGTGTGTGTGTGTGTGTGTGTGTGTGTGTGTGTGCGTGTACGTGTGAGTGTTCTCTATGCATGAATTTGCACGTGTGTGTGCATGTATCTATTTGTGTGTATGCATGTATGTACAGTGTTCTTATATTTATGCCTGTGTTTTTTGTGTGTTTACATCTGTATGTGTGTGTATATGTATGCATGAGTGCATGTGAGGGTGTGTTTTTATGTGTATGTGCATGTGGTATTTTTCTGTGTTTGCAACTGCATATATATATATATATATATATATATATATATATATATATATATGCATATGTGTGTGTGCACGTGTAACTGTACACTGTTCTTTGTGCTGAATCTGCATGTGTGTGTGTTTGTGCATGTTTGATGTGTTTGTATGTGTGCATGCATGTGTGTGCACTGTTCTTATACTTCTACTTGAGTTTGTTTGTATATGTTTTTGCAATGTGTGTGTGTGTGTGTGTGTGTGTGTGTGTGTGTGTGTGTGTGTGTGTGTGTGTGTGTGTGTGTGTGTGTGTGTGTGTGTGTCTGTGTGTGTGTGTGCCTGTGCGCATCTGTAGTTTATGTGCATTCGGTCTAGTATGTGTGCATGTGTGTGTGTGTGTGTGTGTGTGTGTGTGTGTGTGTGTGTGTGTGTGTTCTGGGGAAAGAGCAGAGTATGGCGAAAGAAATCTAAAGAAAGAAAGAAAGATCCATCTTAATTTTCTACTTGCATCCTTCCAATACTGTGGAATTAACTTCAAGACACTGTCTTCTTTATCACAGAATATTGCATATTTCCCAGTGTCTTTATATAGTCCTTACACAGATTCTAAATTTTGCTGAGCAGCTACCTTTAAATAATGTTCTTTGAAACAGCTAACGCTTGTAGAAGTGAGAGGTGATAGACTGGTGCCTAAAGAAAATCCCTCCATCTGTTACAGGAAATCTGGCTGGCTCCAAAGTCCAGTCAGATTGCCCAGGGGAAGCTCCATTTCTCATTAGAAAGGGACAGTTGCTGCTTCAGATTGTCTAGACCAGAGTCAAAGGGCAGTAGAAGCTAATCCTTTGAATATGTTAAAATGATACACTTGACAGAATAAAAACAATCAATAATGCTTAAACATCACAGGGGGCACCACCCTGGTTAACTGCATGCAGGTCTCCATGGTATAGGTTTCATGGGTTTTAATGATGATCAGAGAACCAAATTAAACATAGTAGTTCGATTTGACCAATGTGTATTCACTGTTTATCACAGAATGCATAGGTGTGTGTGTTCATCTGTAGAAGTGGAAACTCATCATCTCTTTCCTGAAAGATACATGGAGACCTCTGTGAGGTTCAGATGCATAGTCTCAGTTGAGAAATAACAGCCAGGTCAGAAAGTGCTATAACAAGAAAAAAAAAAAAAAATATATATATATATATATATATATATATATATATATATATATATATATATATATATATATATTGAGGTCCCTGAAATTCAATGATATGTAGAGGTGTAACTTTAAAGTCAGAATATAATACAACCTAGCCTGAGAAATGTGAAATTTTGTATTATACTGAAGTCTTTTTGAATTAAATTTTACATGCATCTGCTTGTTCAAATAAGTAATACTATATAGGAGAACTAGGCTTGTGCATTTAAGAGAAGCTGGTGCAATAAATACAATAAGGTGTGCCAATCCGTGGTGTTATAGATAAAGAATAATTAATGTCTTTTCTACTGCCACATTATGAAATACACAGTCAGTCCAAAGCTATATCTTTTCTGGGTTATGGCTGAGAACTGTCAGTGTCGATTAGCTGAACTTCCTGAAGGACATAATAATAAATAAATAAATAACAATAACTATCTTTATCATAACTACACATAACAAAGAAACACAAATGTGTAGATTCTAACAGCCAGTAAGGACCAAATGACTAAATTAGATTTGCTATTTTTTGCCAAATAAACTATAGGTCCTATGTACCAAACAGCTACATACACATACACATACACACACACACACACACACACACACACACACACACACACACACACACACACACACACACACACAGTCATTGTCAGGCCTCAATAGGATGGCTTTATGTACACATCATGTGTTCTATTTAGTCTCTGATTTTGATTATTCTGCTGCTTTAGGAAAGCTGATTCACTCACCCCCCCCCCCTTTGTTTGAAATTATGTCCTGTTATCTCTCTCCTGACCCATCTACTTTGGATCTGCAAATTGTTGCTTCTTATCTTACTCTTTGAAATATGTTATCCACTCTGACTGCCTGAATTCCTTTATATAACTGGAACATATTGTTTTTAACCAACACTGTACAGCAATATGATCATTTCTCATATCTGCTAACAATGTTTCTTCCTACACACCCAGGTATCCCACTCACCTTTCTTGTGTCTTTTTCATATTGCTTCCTTACATCTGATATAATTACACTGGGTTTCTATTCCCTTTCTCTTCTGTTAGCACTAGTTTCCCACTTGTGACATACTTCTGATCCATTGTATGCCTTATAAAGTCTAGGCACTACAGTATCACCACTGTTTTTTTTTTCAGATGACCTTGTTACCCAATCAAGTAACTAATTAGATTTTTTGGCATAACCTGTCTCCTGTGAGTTGAAGTTGTGTCAGATTATTCACTCTCTCATCTTCCAGAAATTTTAAAACTATTTCCTTTGCAGTGTTTACATAATTTTCGTGATCAATGAGGTCTTATTAACTGATAAATAAATTCCAAACTCTGCTTTTTCCCAAAAAAGGAAAATAACATATATTCTCTTCAGTTTATTAGAGACCTTATATTCTTCCTCTTATTTACTATAAATATTCAAACAAGTTGCCTTTACAGTTCTACAAAAGCTCTAGGATTTTTGTATTTTTCAATTGTCTGATAACTGATCAGTTGTGTTTAATCACTTGCAGTTCAATATTTTTTAATACATGGATAAACACACACACACACACACACACACACACACATATATATATATATATATATATATATATATATATATATGTATGTATACACACGTATATTAAAATATATAAATTTATTTCTCTCTCTCTCTCTCTCTCTCTCTCTATATATATATATATATATATATATATATAGGACTATTGAATGAAAGGAGAACTAGGCTTGTGCACATCACCACAATCACCGAACACACTTTAATGAAAGCGTTTTCATGGAAAAAGCACTTTCGTTAAAGTGCGTTAAAAAAATAAATAAATAAATCTACTTTTATGCAATGGAGCAAGCCCCCCTGCACCCCCCCATGTGGGGGGCTGTGCACCCCAGACCCCCTGAATTTAATATTCTCACTCCAAGATCCCACTACAGTGAGGAAAAGGGAAAATTCCTTTATCCGCACCATAGTACGATCTCTGCAACAGTTATTCCCCCATGACTCCCTCTAGCTGCAGGCATACTTCCACTAAAGTGCTTCTTCGGTAAAAAGCACTTTCGTGTAAGTATGCCCGGCTGTTTGCGCTTAGGTGAAAAGCTCCTTTGGGGATCAGTACCAATCCCATATATATATATATATATCTATTTAAAATTATCTAACGACCCGAATAAAAGCACAGGAAATATAGATCTTGACATGCTACTCATTCCCTAACACTTGATAAGATGTGAGCAATAGAGATGTTTGTATTTCTTGTCCTAACCCTGCTGATCACCTGCATCACCACTGGGGCTACAAGTAACCCACTTCTGTGTGTGTGCATTCCTTTGCATGCACTGACAAGGGCCAAGTTGGGTAGCAGTAATTCACATGCTTCCCAAGACTGACTACTGCTTTCCATGTTTTTGGGTTAATGCCCTTTACACTTGAGTGTCAGAAGATCAGGTGCAGAAACCAACACACCCTCGCCAAAGAATGGGTACGCACGGCGTAGGCACTCATTTCCTGCCCTCTAGAACTTCTGTTGCCTGAGCCTGTACTTGAGCTTAGGTTGTCTATATTGCAGTTAGGGCTTTAATCCTCTGCACAACAGAACCAAATCCCATGTTAATATTTTATACTTGCCATATACATAGCAAGATATTTTTAAAGGAAGCAAATAAGCTCTTCTAATTGTAAAGAGAAGCTTATTTAATAATCTTGTAAGGTATTGTGCAATATATATTTATTTTGATTGCTTATATTTATTTTTGCTATTAGGTTCCTCAGACTGTTGCTAGCTACTCCAATGGTACATTACTGTCACAGACATCCAGATAAAATCAGATGAGTCTACTTATGGTGGCTGCCAAAAAAGCAATTACTAGAAAATGGAAATCAAAGTCTAGACCAACTTTACTAGAAGTAGTGAATATAGTGACGGAGTTAAAACAACTGGAACTGGGATCTTTAGAAAAGGGAAGGAGCAAACTGCATAGGAAAAAAATGGGAATATGTGCCTGAACAATATATGCAGAGCAGGAACAAGGTTTACGAGGTAGGATTTGAATGAGCTATATAATGCTTAACTGTCAATGACTGGATGGTTTATAAGTGATGTATAATGTTTACAACTACAGTTGTTTCAATGGTGTCTGTGATGTAAACCTTTTGCAACTAAAGTGATATTTTGTATGTTTTTCATTTATGTAAATGTAAGATTGCCTTTGTCATATGTGTAAATTTAATAAAGATGTTTGGGAAAAAAGTCAGATCTGATATTACATTATAGAACAGGCAGAGGTCACTTCTTGTGTACCTATAAGAAACAAAAATAATAGTTTCTGAAGAGCTCAAGTTTTCCAACCCTTTGATTTTTTTCTGATAAGGAATCAATGTATCATTTCATGTTATTTCAGGTAGCTTGTTTGAATGCTAGAGAATGTAACATTGTATTCAATCATAAGTTGTACTGATGAGGTATAAATAGGTACATCCATCTTCCAGGAGTACTAGACATACCCGTAAGTTGTAAATGGCATATAGAATATGCTTTTTCTGATGCTGGCAGAGGCACTCTGGTCAATGTTTAAATTATTGTCTACTATTCTTCCTAGATGTAAATGATGGTGTTGTATTATATGATCTGGCCATTTATATTGTAATCATAATTAATGCTCTTCTTGCCATATCCCTGTACTGATTATTTGTTTCCTTATATTGATGGTGTTGTATACCCAGGCTGAGCCCAACATTGCCTGAAATAGGTCCACCTGGGATCAGTGATGTACCTCAGTTAACAAATTTAAGTAAAGTAACTAAATATGGCATACAGATTTGTTTTGTTAGTTATTCATTATATGATGGCACAATGGTGCAGCAGTAGCATTGTTGCCTCACAGGAAAAGGTTCTCCAGTTCGATTCTCGGCTGGAGTGCCTTCTGTGTGGAGTCTTCATGTCCTCCCTGCATTCATGTGGGTTTCCTCCCACATTTCAAAGACATGTGTCTGGAGCATTTCTCCCCAGGCCGCCGCTGAAAATTGGCTTTGTCCCAAGTCGGACTTTCCCAATAAGCAAATGCTAAATAAAAAATAAATTAAAAAAATAAAATTAAATAGACTAAAGGCTTTAGCAAGGTTGAGATAAGTGATATACACTGCCTGCACCTCATCAAGTGCTGCTGCTCCATCTTCAAAGAGTGCCACACGATTCAAAAGGCAAGATCTCCCTTCAAAGACATACTGCTCTATATCAATCACAAGTATTTCCCTTTATCATTTTTTGGATATGTTCCATTATGACTGTTTCCATAATATCTGTCCATCACACATATGGATTGGCTGTAGCAGTGAAGATCATGCCGTCATTGCCCCTGCCCCTCACAGGATTCACAAAATAACTACAGGACTTAAACTCTCCATCAAAAGCATTGTATTACCTTAAAGGGTAACCTTAATGAAATTCTCTTTTGTCTTGAAAGCTGATCTTTAACTATTATAATGTGCTCACCTCCTACCTGTCAGTTGTAATTTAATATCATTTTGCTTAATTGGGAAGGAATTGCTCAGAGGTGATATGTGTCTCACCTACTAGGCAATATCAGACCTCTCCAATCACCTGCACCAACTGGAAATGTCACAGAAATACCTCACAAAGACAATCCATGTCCCCCAACACCTGTCTTATATGGACATGCTCAAATCACTATCACTTTACTCGGTATCATATAGATTGCTCAGAGGTGATCTGTGTCTCGCCTACAAGGCAATATCAGACCCTGCCCGACTAGAGATGCTCCGTATATGTGAGTCTAACTCCTTGCACATTAGCCACTTGAAAGCCCTAAATCTAATATAAGACATCAACAAAATCTGCTGGAGAGACAAATTTGTCTCCAAGAGGCTGCCCCATCTCTGGAATAAACTTCCCATAGATGTCAAAAAAAGTACTTCGCTGACCCTCTTCAAGTGCAGCCTTGATGAGTGGATGGGAAACTACAAATGTGTCCCTGGGATTCCACCTTTGTCGGTCATTGACAGGCGTGACAGGTGCTGAATGAGGTTTCTTTTTTGCGGATAAGCTCTTACTTAGGCTTGCAAGGGCCCCAGGGCCATTAGCCTAGTAACCTCCTATAAACCTATGATAATATGGAAAGAATCTGATTGCTAGCTTAGAGCTAACATTCAAGGTAGATGATAACAATCCTAAGAGACAGAAAGCAATGAGACTACCAGGGATTATCATGGAGAAAATGTTCATCTGTGCTTTATGTAAATGGCCGTTGCTACTGTACTTCCTCAGATACTTGAGCTGTATTGTGTTTCCATTTGTGCTGAATGGCAGATGGGTAACGAGTGAGATGATAGCTTCTGCTACACCATGACAGCATCGGCACTTATTTTATACCAGGGATTCCAAACAAATCAGTGATCGCCTCGTGCACTGAAATTCAACTTGGCCCCTGTGTGTTCAAAATGCACATAAAATGAGGCTGATGAGATGCAGCTTCGGTTCATTGGTTTTAAGCTCGCAGGTGACATTTCTCTTCTTCTTCGTCTTACAATTTCTGTTCTTCCATAGTATTTGTGCAGCATTGTATCTGGACTGTAAATGCAACTAAAAATGCTAGTGACAAACAGCTAGAGCCTGGTGGATGTTGGATGTAACTCCTAAAATTCACTTATGCAGGGAAGATACTTCTCAGCATGGAATATATTTCCAAGCAACGGTATGCTCAGTGTATTTCTTATGATACACCTGTTGGCATTTGGGAATTGTTTCATTCACATGTGATACACAGTTTTATGGTACTACACATATTTTTATTTAATGATGAATTTGGAAGCACGCACTGAATACTTTTTTCTCCAAAAAAAAGCATAAAATTCCTATGAAATTAGAAAAAAAAACATACACTGAAAAAATAAAAAGAAGTGCAACGGCGCCCAGAGTAGTGGACATTATATAGAAATGGCAAACTCTGCATGGGTAGGAAAACCCTTCACCTGAGCCATCATACCTCACATTACTGGTGAGCATTCTGTTATTTTTTATACACAACCCCCCCTCCCGCCCCATGTTGGAAATGATTGGCTACTCTGCAATTTCTCTATTACCTGCTGCATTTTCATTTCTCACCTGCATCTACTGCTGCCCTCCTTTGGCTTTCTATCTCTTAACTGTGTTTACTTTCCTGCTTTCACCAACAATTGTTTTTACTTGTCTGCAACTGCTATACTCAGCATCATACTGTAGCTTCCACTCCCATATCATCTTTCTTCTTTCCTTCACCTCTCTGACCATTAGATTTATGTCTTCTTAGTGCATTATGGTCTCCTCATTTGCCACATAATGCTCTGTGTTCTAATTTACAACTTGTTATTCTTAATCATTTACCTCACTTCTCTGCCTATCACTTTGTTTTCTCTTTTTTTGTTCCTTGCATACTATCCATCACTATCTACTCACACTTGTCTTATGTTGTTTGCCTCACACCTACTCTAGAATTCTGTCACTGCCTAATCCTACCAGTTCTGACAATGACTGTATGTCTTCTACCAGCTCATTTGAAGTCAGAAGTTATTATCATGTACTTCGTTTTGCTAATCACTGTGTTGTGTGATCTGCCACTTAGACCTTCCACATTTCTGCAGTACCTTTCGCTATTATTGCTGATTCATACTCTGTCCTCTCGACCTTTTCCGTCAGTTTTAAAACCATACCAGTTCCTTCTCACTCGACTTAGTACTTATTCTTATCTACACTTCCTTGACAGAGTTTGAAATAATGATCACATTATTTATTCCTTCATTTTTCATTATCTGCCTGTCATTCATTAATAAGTGATTTTAAAATAACTTTAGCCCGTGGAATGATGCAATTTTATTCTAAAATTGTGAAAAACATAAGCTTGCTTAGTGTTTTTTTCCAATGTCAGAAAGGCACTTAAGTTTTTGTTAATCATCCCTAAGCACTTTTAAGATTGGTTGTCTTTCTTAGGATTATGACAGTGCTGGTCAGCAAAGAAAAGCAGTGTAAGGTAAAACAGCTTTGAAGCTGTCAGAACTTCACTCTACCATACCTACAAACAAAACATTTGACTGAACGAAGAGTCTAACAGCTTTTAAAGTCCTTTCTAGGTGACAGTTCTTTTCCGCCTGCTGTCTGTTTAACACCACTATGTGATTTACCAGCTTCCAAAGGTTTTTTTCTAAATATTTTTGTTAAGTATTATAAATAAATAACAGAGTATCATAACAATATATATATATATATATATATATATATATATATATATATATATATATATATATGGAAATTGCATTCATATATAAAATATGTTGTTGTTTGTCTTGTTGTTTGTCTTTCGGCTTTTCCTGGTAAGGGGTCGCCACAGCGAAACTCCGGTCCGCTAATGATTGGCAGTAGATTTTTACGAAACGCCGAGGTGCCAGCTCAATGCCCAACCATCAACGAAGGCACGCCCATTTACACACGTATGTCTTTCGAACGCTACCCAACCGCGGAGAGGACATGCAGACTCCACACAGAAGGTACTCCCAAGCCCAACCGAGAATCAAATGGGAGAACCTCTTGCTATGAGGTAACAACGCTACCGCCATACCGCCGCGGCATTGAATCATATATAAAATATATAGAACATTAATAAAAAAACAACATCAACTATTTACAAGGTGTCTATTTATATAAGAAATATAACAAATTCAAGTACTGACTGGTTTAATGTCTGTTTATTTAACAAATTATTGAGTTTCATCCACAAATTTAAAGAAGAGGTCATTCTGGTGGTTCTACTTAAATTTATAAGATCTCCAACTGACAGGTTTCAGTTGCAATGTTAAAGAATTCTTTCATTGATAGAGATGAAACACTTTTCCAATTTTTTGTGTTCACTTTCCTCGCAATTCGAGTCCAAAGAAGACAGTAGTCAGTTTTCTTAAATGTAGGAATTGGGGTATTAAACAAAATTAATGATTTGTTTAACATAAAATTATCATTGAATAATGCCTGTAAAAAAGAATTTACATAATTTCAAAATGGTTTAATTATAATACATTCACAAATTATATGTTGCCAATCAGCTTTAATATTCGGGGTCTATATTATGATATTGCATGCTCAGAAGAGCAAACGACACATAATCGACCCAATGTAAGTGAAAGCTTACAACATCAAAACCTCAGAACAGCAATTTTTTTCTGAGGGAAAAAAAATCACTGTTCCAAAAAAAAAAAAATTGTAAAATATTATAAAATGTGGGGGGCTTCGACCCCACACCCCCTTACTTAAATATACTAACTCTGAGATCGCACTACAGTGCCAAAAAAGCAAAGTAGCAAAAGCGGCCAAACAAATTCTTTCCCAGGGAAAGAATTTGCTGAAAAGCCGCTTCGCTATTTTGCCTTTTCACGCTTTTCAGTTCGACAAAGACACATTTGACAACCTGCGTCTGTGACAACGTAATAGGGAGCCTAATACTCAACCCACATCTTCAACAACCAACTTTCGTTTTAGACATTAATTCTATTTTATGATATGTAATAAAGGATTTATATATAATTTTCCATGAAAATAATTTCCACTTTAATGACATTGTGGGTCGTGCAGAAGATGAAGTATCATTTTTTTCTGACTTTCAAAGGTTTTGAAAGCCAGTAAATCACACTGGATTTATACACATTTTACTTCTCTGCAACTTGTCAAAATACATGAAAGAGAAAAAGCTCCATGCACTACAAAAAACTATGATCAGGTCCCACTGATCATAGCTAACTTATTGTGTTCTCAACATGGATGCCAGGATTCCTCTTGAGTTCTACTCTCAAGATGAATTTTTTGGTTTGCACATCTCATGCACATAAAAACTGGTTATTATCAGACACTCAGTGAAAAACTGTTTATTATGCTTCTTTACCTGGAGTTATGATGTACCAAGAGACACTGTCTCTGATTTTGTTCTGTCCTGATGTGATGTCATGTTATCACATTATTGTACTATTGGATATATAGTTCCTTTGTAAACATGTTATTTGATTTTGTAAAACTGTATTCAACTGTAAATGTGGGTTTATTTTTTTAATAATCTTAGTTCATTGTGTTGTATTTGTGAATAATTTTTATCGATATTTTTCTGTAAGAGTGACAGTTGAAAATGGGCTTCCTTCCCGGAACTTCCTCGATATCAAAAATAACTAAATAAAGAAACTGCTATTATGTGAAGAAATGGTCAACCTTTGATTTGTGCCATGATTTACAGGCTCTATAATTTGTTGACCATTGTCCTCCTCTTGCCTCCAAACACTTGATTACAGAGAAACAGAACAATGTCACATCTAAACCAACTTCCTTTGCAAGGCCTAGAATGGACTTTAGTCTAGGTGCTTGAGTCTTCTGTTTTTCACTGCAGCTAGGCCTGAGAGCTTTTTTTCTACACAACTCACAGCTTTTCTTAAGATAAATGGGTATTTCCCTACTCTCCCCTCCTTAGGCACTCCTTCTGCCAGCAATACATTTTACATGACTGATTTTACATTCAGTCTATCTTTAATTCATTCATTGCTTTGCTGAACTCTTCACTTCATCCCTGCTATGAATCCCCTCATGTTATCATCTTCCTCCTGTCCATCAAACTATTTAACTGAATTTCTTCCTAACTTACTTTTTTTCTCCCGTTTCACTTTTTTGTGTGTTCTGTAATCCCACTTCCTTTTCTTGTCATTAAAATTGCCTAACATCTTTCTCTTATTTGCTCTTTCTTCTCCATTCCTTTTACTGTCTGTATATCATCCATTTGCTCTTTCTTCCACTTCTTTATTTTAATTGCATCTAATCTACGTCACTTCCTGTATTTATTCCTTTTTTCCCTTTATTCCTTTATTCCTTGTTTGCTTGATAAAGGTAGTAGTTACATTCCTACCTCTTGATATATCATAGATATTAGTTATTATATTCTCCTGCTTTCATTTTTAAAGGCTTAAGTCTTTTGTTAACTTTAATTTTTTTCTCCACTACCACTAGGTTATCCAATGTTAATAGTTACTTTTTTCCTTGTATCTTTACCATGTTGTGGTCTTCCTATTTCTTCATTCCTTTTATGTCTCCATTCCTTGTGACTTGCCCCTCCAGTCAGGCCTTCAGGTCCTTCCATTGTTCTCTGTTTTACTCTTTGTCCCTCAGAAATTTTGTTTCACTCCTTTGCTAAAAATATATCATTGTTTATCTACAGGCAGTCTTTCATTTCTTTGCAGCATACCAATCATAATAACTTCCCCACTTATCCTTCTCTTTAGGTCTCTTTATTGGGATCAACTTTCCCCCTCCCAGTCTTGAATTTTGGTCCTTCCGCATTTTCCCCTCATCTGTTATATTTCTTCCCCACCCCTCTTTTCTTCTTGCTGTTTGTCCCTGTAAACTACTTCACCTCCTTCTCTAGTGTGTCTTGACTTGTATTTCTTGTCACTTTCCTGCTCCTAGCAATGCAGGAGTTATACTTGGTTTTAAAAACAGGAGTGTACAGTATTACTGATGATCAGTCTTACAGCAGTGTACAAAATTAATGATGAGCATCGTACAGCAGTCGACAGAATTACTGATGATCAGTCTTTTCATGTTCAACCATCATTAATTAGCAGTTCTCCAAGTTAGCCATAATTTGTAAGAGCAGAACCCATCTTACAGCAAATTAGTGTCCTGTTATTTTGAAAGTGTTGCTACTTCTTCCTTTCTTGAGGGATTTATTGTCCCTTTGCCCTTTTTAACATTTGAATTTTTGACTTACCTTTGCCCCTTAATCCTTACACCTTTGATGTGCCCAGTCACTATGCCTCTGCACCTGCTGTTGAATTCCTTGCTTCATTGCTATCAATCCAATCCAACGTTGATTAATCTCCTTCTTTGTGTAGCATGCCCATTTCCCCCAGTCCATTCTATCCATTCTTCGCCTTTCTTCTGGTGGCATGTGGCTATTTGCTACTCCTTGCTTGGTCACTGCTGAAGAGTGCTAGGCTGGCTTCTTTTTGTCTCCTGAACAACTGTTTCTCTCCACTAAGGTCCATCTCCTGTGTCTGTTCCTGCTTTTTCCCATACTTCTTTTATCTTTTTTTTACAGATTTCTATTAGATCCTTTCATGTGGATCTTTTAGAGCCTCTCATTTACCAGAATGCTGAAGTTTTGTTTTAAAAGGTGAAACTTTGCTATTTCCTCATTTCCTTTCCATGCACAAGTAAAGTCCTGAAAGTTTTTCCCTCTTCCTTTTTTTTATCTTTCATATACCACACTGGAAAACTGGCTTCACTCAGGCTTTCATTTGTTCCACTACCACTGTATCTCTGTGCATTCTGTGCTTTCTTGTGCTCTCTTAGTCTTCAGCTTTTGTTTGTTTACTCCTTTTCCTTTTAGAAAGTTCTCTCCTTCCATAAACCATTAGTATGCACGGGAAATGTGTGACCTGTGGCCTACCATTCACAGTTCAGCCCTTCATCCCACACTGTGTCATATGCACCTGTTTTTCCATTGTCTCCTGTTTGCTTTCCACTTCTGTCTTTATATAAGAACTGTTTTCTGCTACTCTTGCCATCATTTCTAAAAAAAATTCCCTATACTTTCCTCCATCTTTCTCTGAGGTTTCTGCCATTTTCCATTCCTTCTCTTGCCACCTTCCATTTAGTTTAATTTGTAGCTTTTTATTTTGGCATCTAGGATTGATTATATGATCTTTACAGGAGCTCCCATAAAAAAGTTACTTCTCAGCAAGCTACATTATATCACTCTGCAGTGTTTTGAAAGTGTAGTGTATACACCTTTGCAGCCTATTCTTAACCTCTCAGTCTGCTTTCTCTTTTATCAGGCCGACTTATAGCTCCTGGCCTTCAACACAGCTGTAGTGAGTCATGAAATGCTTCCTCTTAGATGGGTGAGCCCGCACTTAAGATGCTCATTTCCACCTCTACCACTAGCTAGCTCCTTTGTTGATCAGGATTCTCTAGGTATTTCCAGCCCTCTGTGCCAAGAAATTAGTGTATGAACTTTCCATAAGTTAGCATTCTGAACTTTATATACGACATACTACATACTGTGACTACAGTGAGAGTGCACCTGAATGTGAGGCAGCACCTAGACACACACACACACACACACACACACACACACACACACACACACACACACACACACACACACACACACACACACACACACACACTCACATACGTCTGACACCATCCCTGTGTCGGGCCACCACTGTATTTGCATATGACTGGCAGAATACCTAACCAGCACTGAAATAAATAGGACATGCTGGAGGGACAGATTCATAACCCAGAGGCTCCCTTCACTCTGGAATAAAATCCCAGTCCAGGTTAGGCAGAGTCCCTCATTGACTCTCTTCAAGAGGAATCTTGATGAGTGGATGGGAGATCGTAGGTTTACCCCTGGTATCACTTCTGTGTCACTGTTAGACAGAGGCACAGTATACTAACCTCGAAAAAGGGCATAGCAAAATTAATTTAAAATGGGTGGCGAACGCCAAACACACTCTGGCTAGGCTTATAAATGCCCTAGGGCAGATAGCCTAGTATGAACCTATGAACCTATGAACCTATGAAGAATGGAAGTGGGCTACTGTAACAGTACACAAGGCCTAATGCCAGAAAATATGTTGTGCAACCAACCTAGCACTATGTAGACCATGTTTTTATGTATCAGAGTTTTTACACAAGGACACAAGCCTTTGCATTCTGTTATGCCATATCATATAACCAAACCAGTATAAATCCCTTATATTGGGTTATACTATGTAATAGCAATAGGTTCATAGGTTCATAGGATGACACTAAGCTATTGGCCCAGAGGCCCTTTTAAGCCAAGGCAAGAATTTTGCCTATGCTCCCACAAAGTCAGCACCTGTTTCCCCTGTCCAGCAGGGACACAGGTGGGATCCCAGGGGTGTATTTTCTGTTTCCAATCCAGTCATCCAGGTTTCTCTTAAAGAAGGCTAGAGAGGTACTCTGTTTGACATGGAGAGGGAGTCTATTCCACAGATGGGGGAGTCTTTGGGACACAAATCTATCCCGCCAACAAGTTCAATTAATGTCACAGGCCAGGTTGAGGCCTTGTGTGCAGGTTGCATGAGTAGAGTTTGACTTACGGATATGCAGCAACTCCATCAAAGCTGGGTCTGAGATGGCCTTGTATGCCAGACACAGGTCACCTCTGAGCAGTCTGTACAAGACTGAGTAGAGGGACAGGGCTTTTAGCCTATTTTTTTGGTCAGGAACCTCTGTGGTCTCTCCAGCTGCTGCATGGTAATGGCAATAAGAATGATACGAATCAAAGTGCCTTACTGCCTTTAGTATCATATAGGAGAAATCAGTGTAAAAACTTATTCTGATCGTATATTGTAAAATACAAACTATCCCTTCTCTCACAGAATTCCAGTTTCGCATTACCTATCTCAAGCTCACTACTGCTCCCGTTTTTATCTGTCTCAAGCTTCCTACCATTTCGCCATATTCCCTCCTTCCTGTACTTCACCTGACTATTGCCTTAGCTATCATTGTTTAGAACAAGTAACACTAGCATAGCAACGATCAGCCATATTCTTGTCCATATACCATATGTGTATCTCATAAATATTTATCACCAAAAGCATGATATTGATCTACTGATCAGTCATTTCTTTGTGATGGCACAAGCTTTTTCATGATAGTTTATTTTTTAGCTTTCTTTTTCTTACACTTTATATTACTCTCTCAGTTTCTACTGTTTATGTATAAACTACTTACTACCTATATTTACCAAGGTTATGCATTTTTGATTGTTATCAGTTTTCTGTATTGTTTGTATTGTGTTGTGTAATGGAGCTTTTCTCCCTGGGCCTCCTCTGAAAAAGGCCCACTGGCCCAGTCGGGCATCCCTGGTAAACAAATGTAAAATAAATAAATATACTCAAATTTTATGAAGCTCACCGAACGACCACTCTTTCAGATGTCTTCCTGTGAAATATACCATGACAGAACTCAAAAGTCTTGTAGCCATGTTAAGTTTTTATGGTGGAATATCATTGCCCCTGTAAGGATGCATTTGAAAAGATGAATGACAAACTATTCATCGTCTCAGAAAGTCACCAGTCTATGTAATAGAATTGTTTTATTTATCTTTATATTTTAAGTACATTAAGTAAAATGTTAACAGAGATAAGCAATGCAGGAAATTCACACTTTATTTTTCGCTATCTTTTTCAAAACCAGAACTATATAGTTTCTGCACATGGTAGATCCTGACCATTTAAACAGTATATGACATCTGAGTGTAGGTAAGGCAGGATTTACCTTGACTGATGTTCTTTGGTCAAGAAGCAATGCCATAATGACTAGAGAAAGCCATCCATTGGAAAACTTGCAATTACCCACCTCCAGTCATGATATATTAGTGATATACAATGGCATTAGTTGAAACTCTCTCACTTTTGTTTTTAGATAATGCCATTCAGTGCAAGAACTGCCATTAATATTATATATTGGTGCAACGTTCCCTACCTATAGAATTAAACTACTGCTAAATATTAAGTAAAGCAGTATCTTAGCTACATGCAAGACTTATGTAGTTAATTGGATGGGTACTTAAACATTAATCCATGGCCTATCTTGATTTTCACTGCTTGAGGCAAAACATAAGTTGATGTTGGATGTTTTGAGCTAGGCTGAAAATAGTCTGATGACTAAATGCCTAGCATCCACCTAAGAACTTCATGTTTTTGTCATCTTCTCTACTTCAACCGTTTAGAGATTAGCATGCAAGGTGATTCATTTGAGACCCTAACTGAAGACATTTACCAAAACAGAATTTGAGAAAGCATGTAAAGGTTTAATATAGAAAGTTTTTTTTTCAGTTAATAGTTCATCTTATATATTCTGCCACTTATCTTTTGTCAGTATGAAGCTGTCTGTTGCCCACACTTCCATAATGCAGATATGTGCTAGCGGGAAATCAGTGAATGAATGAATGAATGAATGAATGAATGAATGAATGAATGAATGATCATTTCTGCCTTTACTTTACACTGTAATCACACTTATTTGTTCAAATGCAGAGTTGTATTTCTGGTTACTCATTACCATTTTGTTTCAGAGAACTGTGAGGTTTTATTCAGCAACTATGATGATTTATAATGAATTTATACACAATAGTGTAAGAATTATTTATTATGCTGTGAGATCCCCAATTTTTAAAAAAAATGTAGTTTTGTTTGGAAACTTTTTTTTAAAGCTGAAAGTGCACCATGATGAATGTTTGTCTTCACTGGTGCATGTTTATTAGTTGTTCACTTACAGGGATACTTGATGTGAACTTTTTGGAGATAAAGTGATCCATTTTAGTACTCTGGTCTCATATTAAATGATTAACAGATGGACTTTTTTCTTCCTGATAGCACTTGATTTACAATGGGCATGGAGCTGTGCTGGACCAATAGTTGTTGATATTTTTTGAATACAAATTAGCTTTCATTGAGTCATGAACAATACCCAACATGCTTCATATAGCTCAAAGAATTGTAATATGCACAAACAATGCCACTGCTGTCTAGTTCCGCTTCACTTTGCACTACCCACTGTGAAACAAGTGTCAGTGTATCTTTGTTCCATTCTTTAATAGCAAAGCATGGTTCGGAAAGCACGTGTGTCTGTTTCCAAGGGCAACCTGTAAGTAGCAGGAGGCAGTGTGGCATACTTAGAATCACAAACAAGAGAAGCCAAGGGTATGGAAATCAAACTCAGGCTTTGTATTACGAAGGTCCCTTTGTATTCTCCAGACTGAGTGTCTGAAATTTGGCTGTGAAAGTCAACCACTCTTACCTGGTTAACAAACCTAAAGTAAGTACAATAAATCCAAGTCTTTATAGGGGTAGCAGCACATTTATTCATACTCCATCACTCTTAAGTTTCTATTTAAGTGGTGATTTCAAATTATTCATCAGAAAAGAAAATTAATTTAATTTTTATTGTAGAGGTCACAGTAGTTCAAACAAGATGGCTATTAATGACCCAGGAATCTCAATGTTATATGTTTGTGTGCATGTAATAGCTAGCTAGCTAGACAAACGGATGTGGCAGTTGTGTGCAGAGGATTAAGGCTATGAGCTAATGAACTTCATCCTGGACTCCTGAGTTTGATTCCTTCAGTTTTAATTTTCTACTGCGTGATTCTGTGCAAGTCACTTAATCAGACACTTCCCATGTGCTGCACCTGAATGAAGGCACTCATGCCTGCTGAGTTTACCCACTTAACATACATTACAAAAATGGTGGAAGGATAGACGGATGGATAGATAGATAGATTTTGGTAGTCAGATAAACATACATACACTGACACACATTTCATACTCTGGATATGGAAAAAAATTAAAAAGCAGAATGAAGTAAACTGGGCAGCAGTGTTTCATAAAAAAGTGTAAAACCACAGGCTAAAGCAGCAGAGAAAATGTAGCCTTCCCAAATCATGCTTGTCAACTTTTCCACATGAAAGGAAATAGTTCTTAAACTAAGTTAACAAAAATCTTCTGTTTTACATTAAAATGGTGCTGGACGACATTCCATACTAATATTTTAAATAAAAATTCCAATGAAAAACTGTAAAAATGCTACATTCAATGAAAAGCAAACACTGAGATCATGAAAGTACAATGTCCCAGTGTTCTGCATTACTCTTCCCATGATATAAAGGTCTGCATTATATTTTGCCTCTTAGATTCATATTTTCAGAGATCATGTTCCTAATTTTGATAACTAACACTTTCCTTTCATTAATAATATTATGCACATCTGAATAATATTTCTGCATTTTAAACAGGAATAAAAAGCATTATCACTCTGACATAGAAAAAAGAAAAATCTACCTCACATTAAATTCGTTTTGAAACATAACAATCTTAAGGTGAACACTTGGTGACATAACATATTTTGCACATTATTCTAATTGCTAAGTATTACAGCATGCATTGGGACTTAAATTGTACTATCAGCACAAATGTGAGTTCATAGAAAATAGACTTGCCCTGGGATTCAAGAAGCTCGGCGCAAGGATGGTTTTAGCCTTGTGCCGAGTGTCCTCAGTACAGATGGTGCAGCAGTGCCATATGAATATGTATGAGGGCGCGCCGCTGCACCCTCGACATGCACAGGAAACGTGTACGAGTGCAGGGGGCATGTACAAGTGCTATACAGAGGCATAAACATGCCCCGACAGTTGCACAACCTACTATGTTTACTATTAGAGCCCGCCTCTAATAGTAAGTCAGTAATTCAGTGTCCGTGGATACCGAAATGTATGCTAAGCATACAAGAGTGTCCACGAACAGTGAAATAAAATCAAAGTAGTAAACACACAAACATGTAGTGGAATGTTGAGCCCCATCCCTAGAACTTTCAAAATTAGATTCCCCGTGTCCCTATTATACATTTGTAATGCTGCAATATCGAAGGTGTAAGCAAAGCACAGCGTGTTTGCCCATCACTATCCTCCACCGAGCGTAGCTTACACATCAAAATCATTTAAATAGAGAAAAACATGCGGAATCAATGTAAACAGTGTAGTGTTTAGAGCATCTGCCTAACAAACAGGCGTTCACGGTTCGAGCCCAACAATAGCACATATCATTTTCCATGTGGAATGAATGTCGTTCTGCTGTACAACCGACATAAGAGAATCACATGAGATGTTTACCTAAATGTCATTCAATCAAAGAGCACTGTCATAATGAAATAGGCACTAGTAAGCAGGTGTAAGCACAAATAAGCAGCAGTAAACATATATAAGTACCAGTAAGCAAATACACACACACACACACACACACACACACACACACACACACACACACACACACACACACACACACACACACATATATATATATGAAGAATGAACGGCATAACAATAAAGCATACAAAAGGAATGAGAAGGGAATCAACAGCAACCCCAGTATTATATAGCGCTGTCAGCGTATGTCATATCAAGCTGGGCAGGAGTGAGCAAAGCACTGCTACTCACACCACAGACAGGATATTACCAGTGGGAGTAACATTGTTTATCTGCTAAGTCTACTTTACAATCAGAGGGTAGTCCCTGGTGGGACTACCCAAAAATTGATAGAATGGCCATCCGACCATTACACAAGCAAGGGCAGGTATGTTCAAGGACTAAATGGTGGGAGATCCTGAGAATACATGGGTTGGGACAACATATGTGTAGGGCCCCTAACGCTCGGGAGAGGGCAATGTGTGGAGGTGTGTCATGGCTGCGATAGCAACTGGACAATGGATGGTATGCGTATATGTTGAACTCAGGTGAGGTGGAGGAGCTATGGGTATGAAATTATGGATCCAGGCGTGTCAGGGTTGGATGGGTTGGTTCTAATTGGACCGCCTCATGGAGGTCAACGAGTTTGTTATAAGTATATATGCATACACAAATGCAGACATCTATATGTAGAAGTACATTCTCTGTAACACATTCATTCCACTTGCAGACATAAATAACATGAATGTGCCCTTACAAACCTCGACAGTAGATAGAAGAATAGGTTGGGCATAAGAGGGAAGGGAAGAAACTGCTAAAATGCAGAAGTGTGTACAATGTCCGAAGTCAGTGCTGTGCTGAAAAAATCAAATGTGAGGACTTTCCCACACATGGAATCATTCCTGTGATCTGCCTGCTACAACAACGCCAATTACTAAACTGGTCTATTTGTAAAATAAATACGCCGAACACATACATAATTAGACTCTCATGTGTAACGTGTGCATTACCACATAGTCATACTTATTAATTTATTGTAGTGTCATGTTAATGGGAGTAAGGATGTAATGAAGTATAGAGTCTAATCTTGATATAAAGACATGCATGTCCCATGTGGGACAACCCAAAAATTGTGAATAGTGTCCTTTTGGTCGCTCATGTCACCAGTGTTTGTGGACTAAAAGTTTGGGAGCTCTGAGGATACATGGAGTGAGTCAACTGATGGGATGGGTCTACAGGAGTAGGGAGTGGCCAATGTGTAGTGGTGTAGATACACCGCAAATCCAACTGGAGAATGGATGACTGTTAGGGAGGCGTTGGGGTGGGTGTTTGGGGAACCAGGAGTCATGGGTATATGGGTATATATCCAAATGAAGCAGCACAGCAATAGTGGGAAAGCCTGATGACCCATGGGTTGAGACACTTGTATGACATGGGTCCCGTGAAGTGGAGAGTGGGCAGCGTGTAGTGGTGTGTTCAGAACCGACCAGGACCAAGAGTAAGGATGGGTGCTGTAGAGGAGGTGCGGGTGGGGGAACTATGGGTAGCTAGTTATGGGTCTAGGTGTGCAGGTGTTGGCTGATGTGGACCAATATGGACAGCCCCAGGGATGTAAGCAAATGTGTTCATTGGGCAGAGGTGTCGCCCAATGAGCAGCCACACCCACGACGAGTCCCACTCAGCAAAGTGTAATCTATATGGCAAGGACCGGAATAACCAGATGTAGATGTATATATGTAGAGGTATGTTTGTGTATATCTACCCATAGTGACATAGAGAGAAACCTCTCCCTCTCCACAGTAGAAATATATACATACAGAGACAGAATACATATACATACCCACATATAGATATATACATATGCAGACACCCATAGACCCATATGTTGTTAGGTATATATATATATATATATATATATATATATATATATATATATATATATAGCAATATATAAATATATGCATGTATGCATACATATACAGATATGTCGGTATATAGTAATGTGTGTGTGTGTGTGTGTATATATATATATATATATATATATATATATATATATATGTACGGTTCTACCTGACATAATCGAAACTGCAGAACACCGACAACGTAATCACCGACACCACATAATCGACAGTGCATAAACACGAAACATCACATGCCCGACAACGAAATAACCGACGGTACACAAACACGAAACCTCATACACTGCACACACCACAATAACAACAATCAACAAACAAAACACATTCCCTGTCCAAAAACCACACACACAGCACAAGCACACCAAAATCCTTACAAACCCACACTAAACCTCACATACACAACTATCTACAACCCTAACCCAAACCCTAACCCTAAGGTCCGTCACTATTGCACACTCAGCTAACCCGCCACTCTAACCCTAACTCACTTAACCCGCCCCTAACCCAAAGACTTTCACTACCGCACACTTACCTAACCCGCGCCCTAATCCTAACTCACTTAACCCGCCCCTAACCCAAAGGCTTTCACTACCGCACACTTACCTAACCCGCGCCCTAACCCTAACTCACTTAACCCGCCCCTAACCCAAAGACTTTCACTACCGCACACTTACCTAACCCACGCACTGACCCTAACTCACTTAACCCACCCCTATCCCCACAGACCGTCAATATCCACACTTACCTTACTCGCACCCTAACGTCCGTCACTACCGCATACTTACACAGCCTTTTCCCACGTCGGCATCCTCGGCGTCGGTGTTTTCATCCGTCGCGTCGGTCTTCTGTATTGTCGATCTTCTGGCGCTCGCGATTCACTTGTCGGTGTTCTCCGCTGTCGACTATCTCAGGTAGAACCATATATACACACATATATGACTGTAAATATACACATGTATATAGCTAGGATATGATACAGCAGTTACGAATTACATATGTTCACAGGCCATGCATATGGGGGTGAGGGGTCCAATAAACAAACGTGTAACACGTAGCATCAACCCCCCCCCCCCATCTAGGCTGGTGAGACATACAGACACACAATAAAGGTAAACACACCACTGCTTCCCAGACCACCGGCAGGATACTACCTGTGGGAGAGATCTGCCAGGTCTAATCTTCAAACAAAGACATCAATGTCCCTTGTGGGACACCCAAAAATTACTGATCATCGGAGTCATTCCCTGTAATGATTCATCAAACCAGGCTGTAGATGTACACGGACCAGTAGGTTGTGCAAGCCTGATAACCCATGGGTCGACACAACGTACAACATGTGTCCCGACACGTGGAGAGTGGGCAGTGTGTCGTGGTGTGTTTATACCCCACCTGCACCCACAGTAAGGATGAGTGCTGTAGAGGAGGGGTGGTGTGGGAACTATGGGTATGCAATTATGGGCCTATTTGTGCAGGTGTTGGCTGGTGCAGTCATAGTAGGACCAACCCGGGGATGTAAGTAATATTCCGAAATGGGCATAACTTACGCCCATACCTCTCAACCCCTACGAGCAAATCCACTGGGCAGGACATAAACCATTGGGGGACCAAATAGGGACCATACCTCTCAAATGTCCCCGATTTCCAGGGACGTCCCTGATTTTGACTCAAATTCCAACTCTGTCCCACTTTATCCCTCCTAAAACTAGTGACTTTTGGAGGAAAGGTGGTGAATTACACGTAATGAATAATGGCAACAAATAAGAGCTATAAACATCATTTACCTCAGAAAATGTGTATGAATTCATATGCTCTGAATCTGTCAATGTGTCAAGTTAATAGCACTAATATTTTAAATGTGTCCCTGATGTTGTCATGACGTGTCCCTGATTCAGTTGATATTTGTCCCCAATCGTTTGAGAGGTCTGATAGGGACAGAAAGCACATATTCCACTTTCAAACTTAGAAAGATGATAGAATAATAGGTATGCAGTAGCATGACTCAGCTGAAGGATGTGGGTTCCAAAACCCAATTACTTGTTTGTATTGAAGAGTGTCAGTTCCCATGTATTAGCCAGATAGGTGCAGATTGTAAGAGGAACACACCAATAATATGAATCAAACTCTGGACAGGCCATGGATTCCGTACTGTCGAACGGCATGCTTTCGCCTAATGGGCAGCCATTCCCGATACTGTAGGCATGTAATCCGATGTAATAGGCATTACAAGGTGATATTGTAGTCCTCACTCCCAGCCAGGGGTGTGAGTGTCAGATGCAAACACCAAATGCAGTGCATTTGCATGTGCGGAAGCAAGCGGGTGTAAGCCTGTTTGGCTGCCGGTATGCGAGTATCACACTGGTGAAGCAATGTAGAGGCTAACTGAGTATAAGAAACTGTAACTGGAGGTTAGCATTGCTTAGCTCTGCACAAACCCATGCACACCCGCTCACAACTGCTTTAATGTGCCTTAATCACTCCGTATCCAACGGCCTTGTTCTGCCCAGCAACAAAATTAATGGCCTCTGCAAGGCTAAAAACCAGGACCCTGCACACCACAGCCAATGTGATTTACCACTAAGCCATGGCAAATATACAGACATTGGATGTTATCACAAACATATCATCCAGCACAGTCATTCAATAGTATAGGAAATGTAATCCATCATGCATATGTATGTGTGTGTGTTTATGTCCAGATATAGATGCATACATATATATAGATATATCAAGAACATCCCATGTGACAACAAAACATTAAAAAGGAAGGAAAAGGGAAACACCAGCAATGCTTGTATTATGTAGTGGTGTTGACCTATGTAATATCAAGACTCCATCTGACAGACATGTGTCATTAATACACGCAAACATTTGTACATTGGCCAAATACATCACTCTGTGCATTTTATTTGCATTAGCACAACAGTTCCTGTCCAATTATTATGTTAGAACAGTACTCTTGCAAGGTGCTGTGTGCGACATCATCATCATGAAAAAGGTAAAGGGGTAACCACAGAGGGACGGGTAGTGTTGTATGTACAATGGGATCGTCTGCATCACGTGTACCTGGAACCTTTAGGAGTCATGTGGATACCAGGATCGTGTGCCTGAGAGACAGGGGTGAGGACAACTGGAGTATGTTGTGATGGAAATTAAAAAGGTTACATGTGTCCAGTGGACACGTGTGTGAAATGGACAGCTATGTATGGGGCAAATGTTGTTCTAGAAACAGATTGGGAGTGGGATGTGGGGGAAGGAGAGTGGGTATGCTCGTGGAGGATAGGTTGGGTAGGATGACAGACAAGACAGTTGGTATATGACACAAGTGGGGGGATACACCTTGGATGGGGAGGGATGTTCATCAGTCACAAGCCCATGAGCCCCCAGATGGAAACAGTGGGACAGAGGTCCCCAGCCATGGGCAGCCACCACTGCACCAAAACAGCCGCAATGATGGCTGTGCTGGGAGCTGTCTAGGAGGGGCAGGTTCACCCTCTAAATATGACACTCTGCCCTTGAGCTAGTGTATCTGGCCTCAAAACCCCTTATTGAGCCCCCAACGCACCATGTCCAGGACTGTATGACAGCAGACAAGTTCCTGTCTGGACCTGCTCCCAGGGGGAACAAGCCCCATCCTCAGTGGTGGTTCCACCAGAAGGTGGTGCAGAGCCAACAGAGGTGGAGGTCCAAGGATTGGCCCTAGATGTGCTGGTGCCCAGTGCCATGACCAGCTGAAGTAGGGCAGGAGGTTCTGCCAGGACCTCCAAACCCATACAGCCTATGGTGTTGCAGTTTTAACACAGATATGGCTTAGTAATAGTCAACAGCATTCAGGATTACTTACAACAGCATGCATAGATATGACCATCAACCCAACACAACAGATGGTATACATTTGCAGAGGGAGTACAACACATGCATATATACTGCATGACATCTGTACAAAGTGTAGAAGACTTGTGACTGCAGCTATGAACAGTGGCTCATTATTGGCATGTCAACTGTGAGAACCTTAGACAGTGACTGTCATACCACTGCTTTATGTGGCATATGTCCAATCAGGGATGCGATGGCAGTAACTCTTAGCACTATCACCATGTACTGACTGCAATCCTCACACTATGCTTTTGCAGTCCACAGATGTGTGTTCAGTGATTAACACAGGAAACAAATAGTTCCACACACTGACCAGTCCACAGATGGCCCTACAGATGGGGGTTCCCTCACAAACAGGACACTGTCTTGTCAGTTGTAAAACATGCAGAATAGCCATTAGCACACACAACTTGTTAGACTGGCAGTAGTCTCAATGAAGCATAGCTACACTTACATGCTGTAGTCATGTCTGGCACATCACTCTCCTGTCTTTAGGCTATTTTCTACTGGTTGAGGAATATCCAGATATCATCTGTGATGCTGTTTACCAACCACCAGATTCAGGTTCCACTCACAGCGACTGTCATGGGAAAACACCAACATGATGTTCCTAGATATTGTACTGTGTTTCCATGTGATTGGCTATGGGAACACCACCACAGCTGTTCCACATGCAATCAGCTAGAGGAGGACTACAATAGGTGCAGAGGCCATCACCTATCATGACCATCACTTACAAAACACAAGCTGCTGCTGAGCAGGTGTACAACTACACATCCACCAGAGAGTGTGTGGGAGGGACAGACTGAGGCAAAGTACATCAGAAAAGGGCTTTGTGACTAACACCTAAGCATCGTCTGTCACACACCTACCAGTACAGAGATTCAAACCCCTGACTGACTAGGTGTTTCTATTACAAGTACATGCAGTTACTCCATGTGCCACAAAGCTGACATGTTGGTGTGCTGTAAGAACATATATGTGTGCTAGTGAGCGACATCTGCAACAGAGATATAGTAGACATACATTAGGTGTAGCACACATGGATGTCCACATGAATGGATGTCATTGTCAACACAACCACGATCTCTAAGGGACTCAGACACATTGCCACACTTTGCCAGGCCCACAAATACACTTCTTAACTACTTAGTGTGCCACACTGCAGTAATGCACAGGTACTACATGCACCACAGGGGATATCCAGAGGTTCTATGGGCTAGGGCATGTGAACGTGTCTGACATCAGTTGGTATGCCAATGGGAGTTATACTGGGGGTGACTGTGGTTGGGAGCATCATACCCCACACGCAGACGCAAGGTGCCAGTACTGACATGCATGTGTGCATTGCTTCATGGGTGTGTAGTGGTTGGCTGTGCAAGATGGCTGTACAGGGCTGGGTGAGGGGTAATCCTTGGCATCATGCCACCCAACAATGGTGTGCAGTGTGGTTCAGGCGTGTAGTGTTTGCAATGTCCCACATAGATGGGTATTGTATGAACTGTCCTGTCATCCTGGCTACCATTGTGTATGGCCATTGCTTTGCAATGCATGCCATGTCTGTGTTTGATAGTCCTTGACATGGACATTACCTGGGATATGCACGTCCCACAATAATGTACAGTGACATGTACAAGTGTACCTGGTTTGGCTGGCACATGTTGTGTACACAGACTGTTATCCTCAGATATGCCAATACTGGCCTGGTGTGGCAGGACCTGCTTGTAGACAGCAGGTTGACCCTGCACCTGCATTGATAGCATGATACAGGTATTCCCTGGTGTCAGTGGCATCTGTCCATACAGGGCATGTGTGTAAGGCATTGTATGGCCTTTGTGGATCAAATTTGATGGCACCACATATGTTGCAGGCATCCAGTGGGGAACATAGTGAAGGCACATTGTCTGCAATTATGTGCCTATTGTACTTCTGGACAGGGTGCCATGCCCTCTGCAGCTCACTGCAATCACATCATGCCTACTATCTGTCATCAATATGCAGGCTACTAGCAACATAGCGGGATATTCTAGGCAAGTGTGTTTGTGTATGACACATGGGTTCAGAATGTATTCCGGATAATAGTAGGGTTGCATACTTTGTTCACCAGGCCTTTTGCCAGATGTATGGGTATGACTTGCCAACACAGTCCCTTGGCTGATTGACATCTGTACTCCTCGTGAGGTGGACATTGTGACATATGATATGTACACCATATAGGAAAACTACAAAATCCGCTCCCCAACATGTCCAGTGGTTAGACACTCACAACCACCTCCACACAGGCTCTGACTGTCAAACACACACACACCTGCTATGTCTTGGAATAGAACCCCTACCTAACTAGTTTATCACACTACAGCATTATGCAGTTACAACACACGCTACGCAGAATACTGGGTTACAGAAGTCCCAGAGGCGTATTTCTAGGTGGGTGCCAGCAGGATTGCCAAAGGTGGTTATGTCAATTGTAAAGAGTGTGCATACTCTAAAAAGTATTGTTTTTTTCTCAGGCAAACAGACACACACATTTGGCCTGTCTTGGAAAAGAACCCCTACCTAAATTGTTTATTGCACTACAGCATTACGCAGTTACAGCACAAGCTACAGAGAACACTGGGTTATAGTAGACCCAGAGGTGTATTTCTAAGTGGGTGACATCAGCAGGATTTCCAAAGATGAGTATGTGAATTGTCAAGAGTGTGCATACTTTAAAAAGCATTGTTTCTTTCTCAGACAGACACACACACACAGTTGGACTGTCTGGAATTAGAACACCTACCAAACTAGTTTATTACACTACAGCATTACGCAGTTATAGCACATGCCACAGAGATTACTGGGTTACAGTAGTCCCACAGATGTATTCATAGGTGGGTGACATCAGCAGGATTGCAATAAAAGGGCATTTCAAGTGTACTGCAAGTTGTACATGTCTGTTACCTGCGTGTACCCGCTGCTTACTGTCAATAAAACAAATTTAAACCTGTTTACAACTGCTAAAAAGTGTCGTATTCAGTCCTAATTGACAGTATCAACAAGGCTTGCAGGTCTTGAACCCTGGACATACCAGTAAGCCATCTGGGTTGTATACATGTTGCATGGATTTTATAATGCACATCTTACTACAGGTATTCCACAGTACTGAAAAAAAATGGGACAGTCACTTTGTGTATATATGTACAGTACCCTTGAATGTACTGTACTCTGTGAAACAACAAAGACAAGTCTACATCTGTACAACTGTCATAACTATATATATATATATATATATATATATATATATATATATATATATATATATATATACACCTACGGGATGTGTTTACACACACACACACACACATATATATATATATATATATATATATATATATATATATATATATATATATATATATATATATATATATATATATATATATACATATATACACATGTATGAACACTCTTTGTGACACAGAAGGGTTCCAAAGGAACTGACGTGTACACAAAACAGAGGCATCTTTTGTGTTATAACATTTAAATCTTAATCAGTTCACCAGAGAAGGGATGGTTGTTGTGTATGTGGAGTTTGGAGTGGGGAATGATGGCTAATGTAATCTACCCTGGGGATTGTGGAGTTTGGGTGGGGGAATGATGGGTATGGACTTACACCCCAGTGACCACTTCTGTGTCACTGCTCGACTGTGGCACAGGAAAATAACATACCCAACTGTAGTTGTGCTTGACTGTGTATTCTTTACCATTCCTAACTATGTAATACTTTGTAGACACCAGTCACCACAGATGGCTACCATGGTGTGCAGCATGTTAAAAGACATTATACATGTTTATGCCTGACTACAGGGTAGTCACGCACACAAGCACGCACACACTTGCCAATATTGTGCATACACGTCTTGCCTATTTAAAGGTAACTAGTGCAGTGGTATGCAGCTGGGGTATGTGCCACAGAACACATACAATTACACTTACTCTGATTCCACTTCTGAGCTGGGTGACATCACAGGACTGATTACTTGCAGTGGGGAGGGGGGAAGAGAGGTTTAGCAGTTGACAAGGATAAAGGCCAGTGCAAAAGGTGGTATCTCTTTGGAATGCAGCAAAACCCGCCGTCATGACAGGATGCAGACACAAATACACACACCCCCTTTGCTGACACACACACACTCAGGCATTTTCTGACATACACACAAACACCAGTTGCCAGTGGTGGGTTCAGAACTCCTACCTATCTACATGTCACTATTACAGTACTACTCAGTTATGAGACGTGCCACAAAGATTACACAATCCGATGCAGTCAGAATGCCTTCTAAGATTGAGGACAACAACAGGGATACTGACATAGTGCATTGCTGTAAACCTGTGTGTTTAAAGTAGGTGTCCATTACAACCTGTATGCACAAACAAGACACATCATCTGTAGGTAGTACATAGGTATGCCTGAAAGGTATAGTTGTAGGACAACAGGAACCTGAACTGGAGTATGCTCATCTGTGTAATGGACAACTACTATCACTATACAGGGTTACAGTGGTCATGCTCATACACATAGAATCACAGAACTTGTTTGGATGCATTGACTCCAATTACACAAGGTGACAGTGGGCATGCTCATACACATAGTAGCACAGGGCTTGTTGGATGCACTGACTCAAATTATACAAGGTGGCAGTGGGTATGCTCATACAATTAGTAGCACAGGGCTGTTTGGGATGCACTCTGATTCTAACCACAGAAGGCCACAGTGTGCATGCTCATACACTTACATGTACAGAACACGTTGTAATGGACTCGTATTGTAAACACACAGGTTTACAGCTATGTACATCTTACCTGTCAGTATATATGTACATCATACTGGTTTACTACCAGATACATGTATGTGGCCCGTAAATTATATATCTGTGTCTATGCTGTGTGATACACATGCATACATGTACATTAAGTACTGACATAAATATGTTATGTATACGCAATCATGCATGTGTGGACATGACAGAAAACAGGTTAACTGGGACACACACAGGTGGATGCTACCTACAGCATGTGTCACACACCTTGCTGCCCTGAAAGGCATACATTGATAGCAGGTTGTGGACAGTGGCATTATACTTGGAACAGTGGCATGTGCAAGCATAATGTGTGAGCCACATTGTGTAATGGTACTGAGGTGCAGGTGTTAAGATGACCTCTCCTGGCTGTGTTAGTAGTTGTCATTATTAGCAGGACTGCTACCCTAAGTATATCTCACATTGGTTATATACACATTTTCTGCTGCTGTCTGTCACCTTACATGTGGCATTTGCTACCAAGCACATTACTGCTACTTGCAGTGATGTCATGGTACAAGTGGCAACTGCTAGACCAAAACAATGAACCGATGTCCTGCTGTTATTTTGAGGTTGTCCAGTGTCTGTCATTCTGAGCTGTCATGACTGAACGACAAGCCTTCGACACAGAGCACATGCATCCATGTTTCAAGTGTCTGTGGATAATACCTATGTTGCATTTACCCATATAGTCGCATTTCAAGGCAAATGTTCTACACACAGAAGTAACACCCTGACACCTACAAGACAATGGCATTGGATGCTTATGCTAACCAGTGTTAGATGTGTGGCTTTCGTAATACATTTGCTCAATGTAGAACCTACAATGGGGAATACTGACATCTGTGCAGTGATGAACACCTGGTTGAAGGCTCTGTAGTGCACAATTGCACTACCACCATATAACTCAGATCCAGACATGTGGGCCATAACAGTGGTATGGACTATTCCAGGTGGTGGTATCCACATATTCATAAAGACTACTCACATGTAAAGACCACTACTCTGACATAACTCATCACAGATGAGTCGGGTACAGGCGACAGTAGCAAACATTGCATTCTAGGTTGTATCCTCATATACATGCACTACCTTGTCCCCAGACTACTAATACAAATCCATATGTGGTATGACATAGTATGGTAGACCACCAGATAACCTTCAATTGGTGGACTGTACTTAGGCCTACATCAACTGTGCAAAGTACCCATGTACAGACACAGCTGCATAATGTGTTATGCAAAGCAATAATACCACTGTTTGTAACCAGCTCAGTTGTACACATACCAGGGTCCCTTGGATGTTGTCAGTATTAACACAGTCAACTGTTGCTGTACACCAGTAAACAACATCCTCATGATTGGATATTACCTAACTGTACTTGCCCTGGATATGTACATCCCACACTCATACAACATAAATGTCATTACCATAGCTTTCATTATCCTTTCTACATACAGGTGGCTACAGTCATTACACACATGCACATGGCAGATAGCATGCTAACAGTACATAAGGTTTGATATCTATGTTAACAGAGGTAATATTCCTTCTCTACTGGTCACTCATGACACCTATCATATCATACAGCAACCTATGTAACATGTATGTCATTAGACATGTCCACCTAATACAATGCCTACACACATACCCAAATAATAGAATTATAGGACCTACATAAGGCCTGTATTGTCAGATTCAGGGAAATCCAGCTCTGCTCTGTATGTTCCCGAGTAGTCACAGGTGATATGTTCATGACATGTACAACCATGTGTGGCCACAGCTCCTACATATACCCCATGTCAACAATTGCAAGCCATGCATGCTGTGTGCTGTCTGGACATTAGTCTTAGTGCCACAATAACCAGTGCATGCTTTGGTGAGATGTTTACAAGCCACAGACCTCGCACATGCTTGAATGTGTGTACTGCCTAGCCTAATCAAGCACATTGTTGGCACTCTTCCAGTAAACATGTGGTGTGTGTGGTATATATGATGTGCTCACTGTCGAACATTAAAGAGCCCTGGCTTCACCATGGCACTGTAAAGTAACAGTTTGTAGGAGCATGACATGGAATAATGCTGTGTGTGTCTTCCTGATATGTGCTGTTGTCATATATGCACATTTGGCTACTTGGTGAAAGTGGTTGTGTCCTACCAGTACATGAATACATCCATTATGGTGTAATGCTCAGCTATGTTTCACACATGGCGTGGGGAAGGTGTGGAATGTATCCTCTTGACCTGCTAGTGCACTTACTGATGTAGACCGCATATGTGTACATGTATTGATTTTTGTGTAGATTCCATGTGTGTGCAGTGTCTGATGTTTGAAGGTGACTGTTGTCTTAGTATATCATGCTGATGCAATAAAGCCTCAATGTTGCCAACTGTATATGGTGATACGCTCAAAGTACAGTAAGCTGTACATGAGGTATGGGCAGATGTTTGGACATGACTACTAAGTGGTGGGGCTACTTTGCAGATGAATGATTACTGAGGACAGCTCACTGGTGTGTTACAACCATTCCTACAACAATCTGTGTAACTGCTAAGGTCTGGTTTTGCTAATTGAAGTGGAAGACAGACAATGTAGAATGCAGTAAGGGTGACACTGAAGGCAAACCTCTTGACACCTGTAACAGTAATACCTCCCCTGTGCATATATTGTGCTTATATCAGCACATCTGCCAAAGGAAAGAGTCTGTAAGCTTTGTAGTGAATGCAATAGTACTGTACTTCTGTAATACCTATCATGAGATAGGCAGGTGTTTGATTTACAGTACTGGCATGCATGGGTGTGTCCATATATGTCACGTATGGTTGGGAATACATCCCACATGTTTTCTCTCTCCTGAACACTGTTGTTGACATCAGTACATAGTGAAGTGTAGAAAGAAAGGCATAGGCAGGTGGTTGAACCTCACACGTCATGTATCTGTATGTGTGTGACATAGGTGTATATCTTTGTGAATGCCACAGTGTGTGTGTGTGTGTGTGTGTGTGTGTGTGTGTGTGTGTGTGTGTGTGTGTGTGTGTGTGTGTGTGTGTGGCTGTCTGTGTGTATGGCTGTCTGGTCCATGGAGTGAGGCTGTATTTTACCATAGTGAAATGTTAATGCCCCCTCCCCCCATCCACTCAGTGCAATCTAGTATCCCTGTTGATATCATCATTCTTAGATGGGCATTCTATCCGCCTGTTAACATGTACACCCTGGGGTATGACTTGTTGTTACATAGCCTACTGATGAACCCCCCCCCTCCCCACATACACTCACTGCACTGTAGTATTCCTGTCAATGTCTTCGATTTTAGGCCATTCTGACTACCTGTGCATATGTAATCTCTGTGGTGCATCTTGTAATTGCATAGTACTATAATGATGATACGCACATAGGCAGGGGTTCTCATCCGAACACTGGCAACTGTGTGTGTGTGTGTGTGTGTGTGTGTGTGTGTGTGTGTGTGTGTGTGTGTGTGCGCGTGTGTCAGAGTGATTGTTACTGTGTCTGTGAATCCCTGAATGTGTGGGTGCGTCTGTCTTTGCATGCTGTTATGGCAGTGTGTATTACTGCTTCCCATTGAGAAGCCACTATTTCCACAGGCCTTTACCCTTGTCATCCGCTATACCACTCTTTTACCTCCTCCCCGCACCAGGTAACTATACCTGTGATTTCACCCACTATGGATGTGACGGCTCTGAACACAGTAGCTTACTACACAGCTATCATGCTCTTGGATTATTAGAACAGTAAACATAATTGAAACATGGGAAATTATAACTGTGATGTGAAAGCTACAAAGTGCATGCAGGTATTGTCATACAGACCTGTGAGTAGTCAACATGTACATATGGGACACTAACCGCAAACACCGACATCCCTCGGCACATGCAATTACACCTGAAAGAGGAAGGTAGAACATCAAGATCAACATGCTGATAGTGTTGTTACATGATACATACTGTCAAACGTACAAAATGCATTCTAAAACTGTAGTAAATGGTATGCCTGCTGCCTGTCAACACTACTCAACAATATTAATCTACAATTGTCTACCTAGTATGTTCATCTTGTGCATCAAACCATATGAGCATGTCCCTGCACCAATGGTGTGGATGACAGGGATGCAGCACAGGTATCATCATATGCACAGGGTGATAATGTTTGCCAGAGGCCTAGGCTGCACCATTGGATGACATCATGTGTGTGTGTGTGTGTGTTAGGGCCTGTGATATCATTGGGCATGTGTTATGCTATGTTATGTTATATGCTATGTTATGTTATGTTATGTTATGTTATGTTATGTTATGTGTGTGTGTTGAGATACCCTACATTTGTTTCTAGTGTGTGTGTGTATGCATGCACACAGGTCTGGCATGTGGCTGGCCTACACAGGTGTATTATTGACAGCTGCAGACTGTACAAGGCAGGTTTCACAGTTCACGATGTCCAGCCACGGCCATGTGACCTGTGCCTGCCAGGGGTTGCACAGCCACTACCAGGCAGAGGTCCAGATTGGGTACTGTCTGATGGCACATGTCCACTGGAATCGTGTCCCTGTTGGGACCATCCAGGACCACGTGCACATGGCCTGCTGTGTCCTGGTGTGGTCTGCACAGCACCAACTGCACTGCTGCTGCTATTGCCACTATGGGAGCGGGCATGTGCAGTAGCATGTTCACGTAGACTTTCAACAGGTGATCTAGCTGACCTACATTCATGTGCTCAATGCCTTACTCCCACCAAATGTTCCAGCACATACTTTCCATGCTCGGGGATTGACATGCCATGGTCAAGGACTCCCACCATGTCACCCAATCCTGTATCCAAAACATCTGCAAGATGATGGTGAACATTTGCAATTGCCTGGATGTTGTCAGTTAATGAATGGACAGCAGCCCTCTGAAGCTTCAGACCTTCTCTGTTGTGCCATTCAACATGTGCCTGTGCCTCCATTACAGCCTGAAACATGCATCTGGTGACTCCAGCTGATGTGCTTTGTCCCACAGGGGAATGTAGGACAGTGGTCCTCCTACAAGCAGCACTGGACACATGCCTTTGTGGGACATCACCAATCAGTAGACTGGGATGATGGTGTGCAGGCACACCTTCCATAGTCTCCACACTTCCCTGTTCCATGCTACCACCCGCCAACTATCCTTCCTCTATGGCCAGTGGTGATGGGGTATGTGTAGGTAGGGGAACTGTGTGCGAGTATGAGGGGGATACAGATGGAATGGCAACCAATGGCACAGATTCAGCCCCTGACAACCCTGCCTGTGCCTCAATCATACTATCATCATCACTGCTAGAGTCTGTGGGGACACTAACATCAGGTGGACCACAGGAGGGCAACACACCTACATCAACACCTGTAAGGGGAAGACAAGAACTGTACATTACAGATTATACCACACACAGACACACACAGACAGACACACAAAGACACACGCAGACACATGCTACATGCAGGTGATATGGCAGATGGCATTCAGCTTAGACAATTATAGTGGCAGTTATCATACATCCCTGAATTGAACACAACAGCATGCATGTGTTATAGCTGGCAGCATGCACAATACACAATTATAGTGGTGGTTAGCATAATACCTGTATTGCACCATTTGTGTTAGTAGCCTATGCCCCATATCTGAAACACAATGCATGCACTTTGCACCATTGCACCACACTGCCATGGTGTGTGCAACATACACCACATGTTAATAGAACATCGCTGACCTTTGTATATTTGCCACTAATGTTTTGTGTTGGCCATTACCCCTATGTGTGAGAACATGAGCAGAAGGGTATGTCGACTGAATACTGTGTTTGTCTGAACCCCAGCTTGCATATCTCCCCCAAAGCAGTGCATACCTGTTCAACATTATTCCACCTACCCCTGAGCTGAGTCTACAGACATTGTACATTGGCTGTACACACGTTTGATATGGCTGTCCCTACTTTGCAATGGTGCCACAGACCAGCACAGGTTTACAGTACACCAGCCTGATTTGTGGCGTATGACCTTGTCAATGACATGTAGTATGACATGTCTCCTGCTGACGTGTTGAATGACATGCATACATGTGTAACACAATGGTGTCCTTTCCAATCTACAGTATGGTAATGGTGTCCCAATTTAGGGACATGTTATACTAATATGGGCCTTCAGCTGACACAATGTTGTTTGCCTGCCCTACAAATATGCAGTGACATACTGCACATTGAGCTGATGTGCATAGCCATTGCAGGGCATCATGTGGCTTCACAATTGCTATACAGTGTGAGTTACTGACACAGTTCATAACCATGACTATGTTCATATACAATACATATCTAATGTGGAATGTGACCCACGTCACTGAGGTGTATACACACTAAGCTCTAATGTGGAATGTGTGACACAGGTCACAGAAGGGTATATGGATGACATCCCTGCACATCTGCAACCATATTACTGATGCCTGGCAACTATGCCCACACATGGCTAACTTAGCAGTACTCTATGTTCCACATGCCATCTGTGTACCTCATACACATGAGGAGCAGGCATGACAGTGATGTCTGACACCAGCAAGGTGAATGTACTGTATCTGTGGCCTGATGTGGTTGTATGTGTATGTTGTGCAACACATGTATGTATTTGGATACTGTATAGGTGAATGCTTTCATGTCATGACACACTCAAGATGTTCAAGACATGTTATGTGGTGGTTTCATGTTATGCCTACACAAGCTGTGCACAGGCCTGTATGATGTTTAGTGTTTCACATCAGCAATATCACCATTACACAAAGGCCATAGTTGTATTGTGTCGAGCCAATATACAACAGGGTGTACATACATGTACATCACGTCTACTGTGTGTGTTGCTTTATGTCTCTGGCCATCCTCCATGGCCATGTGTACACATGTTCTGTCCAATGGTTGTGATGGCCATCTATTTCACATGTCAGTGTTATCCCATATGACATATACCCATAGATGTCATATGCTCCACTGAGGACAGGGTTATGCAGACAAAGGGTGGTATGTATGGGATGTGAGACATCATGTTTTGCAGGATAGTTGAGCAGTGTTGCATTCAGCCCGCTACATGTCATGGACATTTCAGATAGCATATGACATTGTGTGACATTCATAGCAAGTGTATAATCTACAAGGGTGTATCCTGTGGGCCGGTCATATTCCAGCTTCAACACATTTAGAGTGTGTGCACACATATGCTCTCTGAACTGTACTGTTTGTATTCCCAACATGTGTAATGCTGATATGTAGTACCTGTCCCTACAGTGAAACACACCACCACCATTGTATTCACAGTTGTCCACACATCTGGCAATGACAGTTTGGAAGATTTAGTGTAGGTGTTTCATATAGTCTTCAATTGTTTCACATTGGTAACCACTGTGATGCATTGCAGGTCTGACCAGTGTCTATTAACAGGACCACCATACATTATGTGTACGTGTGTTATGGAAGATAACATGCAATTAATATGATCTGTATATTATCAAGCCTGATAAATAATAACAATCTCACCTGACACAGGCTGCTGTCGCTGCAAAATGCCAGAGGATCCTAAACAGGAGTGTCACAGCAGTAAGATCATTATCCACACCTGTGTGATAGCTGCAGGGTGTAATGTCCATGTTAACATATAAGCCAGTACAATACACTATACTATGGAGTATGCACATCTGTGCATACATAGAGTAGCAGACTATAGTATGTGGCATGTGTGCATACATGCCTTTCATATGATGTTACATTACATATCGTACAGTAACACATATAACTATGTGAAATATAGTTGTGTTATATGTGCAGCACTGACTTACCGGGCAACTCCAGGCTTGGTGGTTGAGAGATATCCACCTCCACAATACCAGCTAAATCTTGTGGATGGAGGTCTGCAGGTGTCCCCAGGTTGGCCAGTAGCTCCTTGGTACGTGTTAGTGGGGGCTGGGTGAGTGGCCCCGCAAATATTGCACCTTGTTCTCTGGCGATTACATTAGCATGGTGTTTCGCTCATCTTATGAGGTCAGTGCAGTGTCGGCACACCTGCTGATAAGTGCGATTGTAACCGCCAACATCATTTACCCTCCTGCGGAGTTCCTTCCACAGAGCATCCCGATGCTGTGCATCCTGTGGCACATGGCTGAAGAGTGTTGTATGGTTGTTGAGGTGGTATGGGACAAGGACCTCATCCTACAATTGGGTGTATGCTGGCAGCCTGCTACATGGCATACCTGGAAGACATAATGATGGAGACAGGTCACAGTGACTCTCAGAGAAGTACAGAAGTACAGCTGAACATACATGTGTATCACATTTATTAAGATTACGAATAAGTCTTTACAAATCTACATGACACTAACACCACTGACATGTTTAAGTCACACACATTTGAAACTTACTGGTGATGTGATGTTATCACCATATATCTATGTGTCATGTGATGACATTGCTCATACTCCATGTGGATGTTGTCTTGATGTGGGAATGTCTGTTTGCCTGTACTGGTGTCTTTGCCTATCAGCACATGCCTGGATGTGTTCACATTAATGCAATCGACCTTAATGCTGTGTATATGTCACAGATGTAGTCATACACAGCCATTAGGGACATGACCTGTGACCCTGCAGACTTGCAAGCATGTATGTGTTTTGCCATATACATCTACATGGCACTGTACAGCTGTGTAGCATCCTACCATGTATTGCCTATACTATGGAGTATGCACATCTGTGCATACATAGAGTAGCAGACTATAGTATGTGGCATGTGTGCATACATGCCTTTCATATGATGTTACATTACATATTGTACATAGGTTCATAGGTTCATAGGTTCATACTAGGCTATCTGCCCGAGGGCATTTACAAGCCTAGCCCATAGTTTTGTGGCTTACGCCACCCCTTTAGTATGGGGAACTATACCCATTATTTTGCTGTGCCTCTGTTGAGCAGTGACACTGAGGTAATCCCTGGGGTATATCTGCGATCTCCCATCCATTGGTCAAGATTTCTCTTGAACAAGGCCAGCGAGGTGCTCTGCCTCACATATACCGGGATTTTATTCCACAGCATAGGGAGTCTTTGGGTGATGAATCTATCCTCCAGCTGGCCCTATTAATAGTGTCGAGGTTTAAGTCTCCCGCCTTGTGGCTCTGACGGATCTAGATTTTTGAGGTGAAGCATATTCATCAAATCTGGGTTTGACATGGCCTTGTATGTTAGGCAAGGTCACCTCTGAGCAAGCGGTGGCGACTGAATAGAGCTGGAGTTCTTTCAGTCGGGCAGCATAGGACAGATGTTTGAGACCCTTTATCCTTTTGGTGAGGAACTTTGTGGCCTCTCCAGCTGCTGCAAGTGTCGGGTCAGATACATTCCGAATGGGGCATTGTACTCAATCATTGGTCTGATGAGTGATGAGTATAGGGAGACTATGACCTCCCTTGATCTAGATGAGAATCCCTTCATGATAAGGTGGGCAATGTAGAAGGTCTTCCTAACTACTTTAGCTACATGGGTGTCGAATGACAGACTACTATCAACCTGGGTCCCCAGGTCCCTGATAACTTCTTCTATGCTCAGTGGATTGCCACCTATTTGGTAGCTAGGGGTAACCTTGTTTTTCCCGAAGGGTATGACTATGCATTTTTTGGCATTTAACTTTAGGCCATGGCTCTGGCACCAGTTATCCGTTTCTGTGAGACCCTTCTGAAGGATATCTGTGTCAGATGTGTTTTCTACTATGGCGCCGAGTTTGCAGTCATCTGCAAACTTTGTCAGCCATAACCCTCCTGTGTTTGCTTGTACTTCGGAAAAGTAGATGCCAAACAAGAGTGGGCCCAGGACTGAGCCCTGTGGTACACCACTTGTGACAGGCTTTGAGTCTGACATGGCGCCAGCAACTCTGACCCTGTTTCACATATAACTATGTGAAATATAGTTGTGTTATATGTGCAGTACTGACTTACCGGGCAACTCCAGGCTTGGTGGTTGAGAGATATCCACCTCCACAATACCAGCTAAATCTTGTGGATGGAGGTGCAATGTGTAACACATGGGACAATAGCTAGTCTGGTGGTATTTGCAGGGTTGGATATCAACTACAGCATGTATGGTTATAGTGATCTAGTAAGCTATATGCCCTGGGCTATTTATGAGCCTAGGCAGACAGGTTACCTAGCTGTAGGCAACAGACAGGTACGTTTCAGTGGCCAGTTCAAGCAGTGTCACAGAACTGATCCACAGGGTTACTGATATATTTGGCATGTGGTCATCACACCATGTCACAGAGAGGGGCGATGTGTAGCTTCCCTGGACAGTGATGCATAGTATGGCAAGAGTATGTTAAGTGTATGGGACAGAGATCTGTCAGGCATATTGTGATCCTTGTACTAGAAAGGTGGATGTCCATGAAGTATGTGTTTATTTGGGATCAGAATGTGTTAAGTGCAGCATGTCCAACACCTCTGGGTTGGACATGGCTTTATTCAGGGTAGGCTGCATGCTACATAGTGGAGCTAGGGATTGGAAAGTGCAGTGTAGGCCATCTACACATGGGCAATAGCCCTTAAAGGAAATATGTGATCTATTATAGGTCATATGAGTGTTGAGTATGGCTAGGCAATTATCTCTATATTCATGGATGGCACCCTGTCATGATTAGGGGTGCCACATATGACTACCTGACTGGTGTGGTTAAGTAACTATCAAAGGAAGTCTACTGTCCATCTGCATCCCATACACACACAGTTGCCATTATGTTCACCACTGCCTAGGTCGTAGTTCATGGGTACAGGGTTTTTAACATAGGGGATGACAATGCAATACTTAGCTGTCAGATTGTGGCCATACGTCACACACCACACATCTGACACACATAGGCCCTTCTATATGTTGAACACAACACACACACTGAGTCAGCTATTGCTCCTAGTTCATAGTCATTAGCAAACATTAATAGGCAGATGCCATCTGTGTTAGTCTGTGTGGTATAAATGACAAAGAGGGAGAGTACCAGGAATGAACCCTGTATTACTGTGGCTGGCACTGGTTTGATGTGCGTATATTAGTCAGACACCTTCTGTAGTGTTGGTTCTGCCAGCAGTCCAGTTGCCAACCACTCCTGATACATAGGAATATGCACCTAGTTTACTGAGTGTGTCTGGAACACAGTATGGGTGATGGTGTCCTACGACCTGGCAAGGTCATGATATGCAGTGTGAATCAAACCTACTGTCATCTACATCTGTACTGAGTACATCAAATACGTTGATCACGGTTCATGGTCTTACAGACCTGACTCAGCAGGGTAGTTGTGCACTATTTCCCATTATCAATGGTGTCTCCCCCTTTGTGGGGTGTGATAACTGTTGCTGTGCACCATTCGGTGTGTACCCAGCCTGACATGGAACTATGACTGAACATGATGTGTATGTGGATAGATGATTGTTCTTACATTTTTGTAGGATACTCCCTGGGATGTTGACAGGTCCCATGAAAGCTGTATGTATGGCTTTAGAGAGTGCAGCTTGTACCTGCATAGTTGTTATTACAGGGGCCCTGTAGTGTACATGGATATATAACTAAGTGTACCTGTTGGGGGGAAGGTGGGAGTGGGTTTAGGTTCTCCAAGACCCTATCTGGATGAACAGGTGCTATTTCTGTAGGTGCAGTACTTCCCATGCCATAGTGCTGTGCAGCACGGCAGGTCTTGTCATTGCCATTACGATTAATGACACAGCTATAGAATGCTCTGTGCTTGGCCTCATAATATGTGGCTGATTAGTTTCACAGTAGCTTTGTGTGGTTTTATATGGTGCATCTGCATCTGACTCAGGCTGACCAGGGATCACCTACACTCATGTGTGTGTTCACTCTTGCAACAGTTACTACCTTCTGTTGTACAGTTTAAAGCATGGTACCACCAGTTTGCCTTCTTGTTTGTGTTTGGTTGACTCTTGCTTCTGTTTCAATGGCACAATCACTGCACGTATGTGACTGCTTAAGGTTCATTTGTGTAGGATTCAGCATTTGCACATTCATTGTCCATCTGCATGGGTGCCATGATAGTCGCCACTTTGCTCTTAGGAAACATAACATTGGCATTGGAGACTGACTATGTGTAGCATACTGTTAGCCCTGTTTGTATGACTACTGTGACCCAGATCATTGGGGTTGATGGAATCCAACATGCATTGAGTGCAGGTGTTGATACATGAGGAGTCTTCCCAGTTCATAATGGAATAGTTGAGAGTAGCCATTATTATAGTTTTCTGTCTCAGACCTAATCTTCCCCATTACAGCACATTATGACAGTTGGGAAATCTGTGGCATGGTGGATGATCTGTTGCAAGGTGCAATTTAAATTCCACTTTGGCACAAAGGTAGTTGCTCAGCATAATGCATCTGAAGTTATGCAAGTGCAACTAGCGTGGGGGTGTACATATCCTTCCGGAATATGGACACACCTGCAACCCGTGTGTTCCAATAAAGGATAATGGGCAAGAGGTGAGGTATGTGTTATAACATGGTCAGGCAGGTGTGCTCTCTGGAGCATTGAAACATATCTCAGCCACTGCACGGATATGCTCTCCATGTTATGGATTGACATATGTGTGTCCATATAGTGTTTCTGACATGTATCATTGTGTAGTGAGACCCACAGTTTATTGCTTGGCTGTCCCTGTAACAGCAGTGTACCTTCACTTGAACTGTGCATGATGAAGGCACTATAGGGGAACCATGAGCCCTAGGCAGTATCCAGATTCCGAGGGGTGACAGGAGCAGGCCCTGTCTGGCAAAGCATCATGGTCTGTCAACCATGTTATCCCAGGCAGACAGATACTGGATACCCTTTGACTTGCACCACTACACTAGACAATTGTGGAATACAATCCTTTTGTCCCTGTACTGCAGTATCATTCTGGCCAATGGCAGAATGCTACCCAGGCCATACCTGCATGGGCTACAAGACCTGACAGTTCCTACATGTGTTTCCATGCAGTCCAGGCTACTGCATCACAGGTCCTGCACAACAACATGGAATATGCCAGAGCCATGTGTATAGTTCAAAAGGTGGTCTGAGTGTATGAGTATGTGGCTAATCATGGCAGACAGGCAGCTGACAGTAAGATAGTGCTAGAATTTGCATTCACAAATGAGTACTGTTGGGCATGTTTCCAGTCACGTGTTCTGAGGTGTGGCACAATTATGCAAAATATGTCATACAGTTTGTGTATTTCATTGTCTGTCTCTTCCAGCTTGGGAGGTCACTTGTTTGGCCAGATACTTAGAAGCATCTGTGAATGTGTGTGATTTCTGGTAGTGTGTGTGGGTGTCCTTACTGTATTCTGGTAAGGGTATGTGTTGGTTATGATGATGAGATGCATGTGTTAACCTACACCTCATGACTGTCCAGTCCAGTCATGGCTGTAGACTGGGCTGCCTTCTAGCTTAACCCTGCAGCTGCATCCCAAACAATGTGTGTGGCATGGTGTTAGGTGGGTTTGGCAGTGTACATGGCATAGAGATTACATTCCCCCAGGATAGCCACATACACAAAGCTGACTAGTGGACATGCCTGTATGAGCATTCAGTACTACAAGTACCAAGTACAGTATTTAGTTTACTTATTGCTTATGAAGATGTTTTAGACAGTGATGCTCACATTTAAATATTTGTGTTATGGACATGACAACACTGGCTGTTACGGAAACATTGTAGCTACCTTTAGCAGCAATCCTCCACTGAGGAGCACATCACATCCTGTTAGTTGATTACAGATGATGCAAGTGTCTACAGGTCTGTTTCCTTCTCTGGGTATATGCTCATATATCCACCAGGACCATGAGCTCTGTTGGACACAGACACTCACTCTCCAAACAGAGTCATGTATCAATAGACTCTGATGCCACTATCAACATGATCAGGATATAATCAGATAGTGTAAGCCATCACCTATGAAGTAGCTATTACACATGGGCAACAGTCTCCTACATCTTACACTCCTACTGCAGATGTTACACTGGAGTTAAAGATGATATGCAACCTGTTTCATTACCAGTACTGTGCACTACCTTACATACAGTATGTGCAAGTGGCTGTTAGGTTGGCAATGAGAGGTTAGGCTACACAAACCTGGTAGTTCAACCAGTGTGTCTCTACTCTCAATATCCACTCTATGTAGGTGTGCACATAGCCATTTGGCCCAGCCCTGTAACAAGGGTCACTACACATTTGCATAATATGTATACATGCACAGCTGTTATTGCTTGCAAGCGATACAAGAGAGGACCAGCCCTGTAACAAGGGTCACTACACATTTGCATAACATGTACACATGCACAGCTGTTATGGCTTGCAAATGATACTAGAGAGGTGGATATTACATGTATTATGTGCATGGATAGTTACCTAGCTCTTCCAATTATCTTTGCTATCATGCTGCTAAACTGTTAGATGAATACAAATGATATGTATCCTTTTATTGAGCATTGTAATTGCCAATAGACATAACTACTGTTTGAATAACATAACATAACTGCTATGTAGAATGGAATACAGATCTACCTAAAATACTGTACATTACACAGTTATTGGCACAATATCCCACAATGCAAACCATATCTGCACAGTAAGCCCACCTTTGACATGTTCATCTTACTTATACACCCATACATATGTTGACTGTTACAATATATTGACATGTACTATCCCCTGTTATAGCACATACTTGTTGGACCAATCCTGACACTGACAGTGGTTGGAAGAGAATTGATGAGATCCAAGCCCATATCATCCCTTGTGGTGTATAAGGAGTTTGCCTTGTGACCTACAGCAGAACACACATAGAATACTACAAGCATTACTACTCACTGTAATTCTTACAGAACAGGTACTACATACAAGACATACTACATGTTATACATACCTTGTTAGTAATTGGAGGTGTTATTGACTAGTATAATACTCGTTTTAGGTTAGTCTTTCAGTGTTTTGTACTGTCCTACAGGTAGATACAGATGGTTTGAATGTGTGACAAGGCAACCTTTTATAGTTACAGATCAGTAACATGTGCTATCCCGATGGCCAATTGGTGTTCCTAAGTAGCTAATTACATGCACATCAGCTGTGCCGCTACTGCCTTAGCCAATACCATGGCTACAGTGAAGTATAACTGAGTACTCCACTTGGGCATTGTCCCTATGCCTTACTTGTGAGGAAGACAGCCTGGAAGTATTGTTTGGAATCTATTGCAACAGCTGTATGAGACAAACAGTAATATATTGTGTGTAATGCCTAGAGGATTTGGTCTAAATGTGAGTACTGCTGTTATATTTCTGAACATTGCTACTTGTGCAGTGTTTGTCTGTACCTAATACTTCTGCATATGTTTCAGTCTGGCCAGGTTGTTTGACCAACTCAAGGTTGCATAATTATGCATATAATGTTGGGGGGGGGGGTTACAGTGTGCCTACCAGACATATTTAGTTTGGTGTTACTGTGTATCATACTGTGCTTATAATCAGTACTTGGTAACACTTCCTGGTGTACGAACCTTTCAGCCTTCTGAAACGGGATTAGTTCATACAAACCCTGTTACATCAGCAGCTGTTCAATTGTATAACAGCAACTATTTCACATAGGGCCATGTTAGTGTGTCTGTGTCCAGGTATGTTAAGGTTTTAGCAGATGTTGTACAGTAGTTGAATAATTGATTACGGTATGACAGTATGTACTGATGTAATTATTTTGGTTATGGGGTAGATGTTGGTGGGTGTACATAGCACATGTATGTGTGTAGAAACCCCTTTTATACAACGTCTACATGTGTGTGGGTGTTCTTTCCCTATGTGAACACCTATCCCTTAGTGGACTAATACTATGGTAATTGCAGGCTGATTCATTAAGGCACTGTTAAATGCTTCCTGTATAGGATGCAGGTACTGTTAGTCCTTGAATCCTTTTGGCAATACATAAGAAAGTAATAAAGTTTTGCAAAATGAAAGCTGTCTGTGTATTACTGTCATGGATATTTGTAGTCATTGCAGTTGCGTTGGTAACTGTGTCCATAGAACATATTTGTAATAGTGTATTGGCATGTACTCTTCATATGTTATGTTCATATTGTTTGGGGGGGTTGAAATGTGTGATTGCTATGGTCCATGTTATACTCAGATATGAACACTTTGGATGCTGTCTATACACATATATGTGTATATATATATATATATATATATATATATATATATATATATATATGTGTGTGTGTGTGTGTGTGTGTGTGTGTGTGTGTGTATATATATATATATATATATATATATATATATATATATATATTATTGCATACATTTAGCTGTACCTACATAGATGTGTAGATGTTTTTAACCTATCTATATATCTACATATATATGTAGATCTGTATATATAGACATGTCTCTATGTATCTCTCTCTCTCTCTCTACATATATATATATATATATATATATATATTAAAAAACAGCAGTATTTATTGTTGTAAGCGCTTTCACACCCTTCAGTGCTTCATCAGACAATATTGTGAATAAAAAAGCACATTAAATAGATCCATACAAATTTAAATGGACCAATGAAAATTCTCATATCCTTAAAACTTCATACACATTTAAAGTGACACATCTATAATATGTGAACAATAAAAATAACTAAACAAACATTAGATAAACATTAAATCGATAAAAACATTTACAATTCATTTCTTTGGCAACTTACGTGCCTTTAGTGCTGGTTTAATAGAAACAGTGTCATTAAGACCGGAGCCTAAATGTGCTCCAAGTCTGAAAATCCATTTCATTTCTGCTGTATCAAAAGCCTATCTAGGAAGCTAGAAGACTTGTATAAGTTTAAGGCTTTCTATTGTTTACCTGTAGGATACCTACAGGAGAGATGAAAAACAAGCGCAGATGGGAAACATGCATGCAACAATACCATACTGGCCTATGTGTCAGCCTTAGGCTTTGGAATACTGGCTATTGGTGCCCCCATGGTGCCTTATTTAGGAGAGTCTTGAAGGTGAATACCAGCTCCATAAACAGCACAACAGCAGAATCAATGAGGGTTATGATACTCAACACCAGGGGTTGTGATCACAACATGCATGCACTCACATAACTCCTCAGGATGGACAACATCAACATCTGTGCAGTAACTGAGATCTGTTTTAAGGCTCCCAAGAGCACACCAGCACTACCAGACTACAACCCATACCACGCATTTCAGCCACAGAACATGGACTGACACAGACATGGAGGGGGTGTTCATATTCATCAGGGATACCTACACCTCCAGGTTAGTGGGGCAGCATGATACCTCTGAGATCATCCATGTGCAGCTAACATCAGCCACAACTGTAATGTAAACTGTGGCCTGCTACAGATCACCCTCCATGACCCAGGACCACCACTCCACCTACCTGGAGATAGTGGAGAACATGACAGTGCTAATGCACACCCTGGCATTGGTCGATGTCAACTACCATACCATTAACTGGGAAACTTACTCCAGTACCCACTTCCAGGCCCAGCGCTTCTTGGAATTTATCACCTTATATGCCCTGTATCAGGTGCTAATTTCCCTAATGAGGGGTGGAAACATACTAGAAGTGGTCATCACCAACATGGGCAACAGGTGCATCACAGCGGAGGTTAACTGGTCACTGGTTAGATCTGACCATGAACTATTCACTGTTTCCACACCCAAGCATCTCCCCCACCCATGGATACCACAGTGTATACCTTTCTTACAGCTAAATTTACACTACTAGTGACAGGGGTGGGAGGTTTCACAGCCCCCACGATAAGGGGAAACACTGCTCAAGATACAGACAGATTTACAAATGCAGTCTATAAGCACCTACATGGATGTACGGATCGTGCCATCACTGGTAAACCAAGACTCACTCCTCCTAGACAAGGACACCAGTCTGGTGGACCTCTGCAATAAACAGGCTATACTACAGAAGTAGGACAGTGTTCCAGACAAACAGCAAATCCCATGAATGGCAGACATCTGTGATCACTATTAGTATGATACGTAGGTCCCTCATGACATCATCCAAGGCTAACATCAGCAGGAGAATAAGCAAGGATTTGAAAGATAACCACAAAGCCTTCTTTGGCTATGTCAAGGATCTAAGTGGTGACACACAGATTTGCGCTGTGCTGGTAAAATATAGCACAAAATATGTTGAACCTACTGATATCGCCAACATACTTGCAGATACATTCAGTGCATACTTCACCCCCTAAAGAGCCCACAACACTACCCGAAAGGTACAGTATCCAACATATCAGAGACACACAGGTGGAAATGGCCCTCTATAACAGCAAAACACATTTTCTCCTTACATTTTTCACATCATTAATGGAGACAGATGTTGTCCCAGACTGCATCTTGCAAACTTTACAAGACAACCTGACCCCCCACCTAATTAAGCTTTCCAACCTCAGCCTCTCCACAGGTTACATGCCCATACAATGGCACGTGGCAACGGTTATTCCACTCCAAGGTGGAATCACAACTGACCATGGTAACTACCACCCCATAAGCCTGACTGGCCTGGTCTGCAATGGTATGGATCGCATCCTCATGGCACTCATTAACAAAGACATTGGTAACCTCCAAACATGTGACCCAACCCGGGTCAGCTTGGTTGAGTGCAGTTCATGCCGACTGAACCTGTATGACGTCTTACATATAGTCACCAAGACGTTAGATGATGGGGGAGGTGGTTCACACATACTACCTGGACCTCACCAAGGCTTTTGACACCATGCTCCACTCAGGTATTATTGATCAACACACCAGCATGTACATACACCCATAAATCACTGGTTGGGTTGCCAACAGGTTTACACACAGAACCCACATGGTACGACTAGTGGTCCCCAGGTCCAACTCTTGACCAGTCACAACTGGTGTCCCACAGTACTCGGTCCTGGGAGCCCTACTGTTTAGCATATACTTCTGAGAGGTACAGGCAAACAAAGGGGGACTACAGCACACCATGTTTGGCAATGACTGCGAACTGGAAGCCATGATTGATAGTCCAGCTGATACAGACATCCCTCAAGGGGCCTCACAGAGACCATCACAGGGTGTCAACATCATGACCTTCAGACAAATGCCACTAACTGCATGGTCATTTCATTGTGGAATATTAAGCATCCACATATTAACACATAAGTTGCAGCCACTTTAATACGGACGAGGTAATGGGGTATCTGGGGACTAAGGTAGATAGTGATCTACCCTTTGACAATCATATCTCCGAAGTAGTTACGACATCCTTCTATGTAGGTGAACTGATTACTAAAGGGTTCTCATCTAGACATACTGGTGTTATAGTGCCTCTTTTCTAATCACTCATCAGTCCCATCATAGGGTATAATAACCCATTTGGGATGTACCTCAGAAGACACTTCCAACAGCTGGGAAGTCCACGAATGTACCTCACCAAGGGTAATACTGGCCTCCAACATATGGCCTTTGCAGCCATACTGAATAAACTCCTGCTTTACTCAGTGGCATCTCATTTACCCAGAGATAATCTCTGCTGGCCAACACAGCCATGTTAAACTCAGGCTTAATGGATATGCTCCACCTATGGGAATCCATGTCACAGTGAGCCACACACTGTAGTGAGCTGAACCTTGCCACAACAATAACTGGAATATGCTGGAGGGATGGATTCCTGATACAGGCACTCCCCATACTTTGGAACAACATCTGTAACTACATTAACTGGAAGAGAAACCTTGAAGAGTGGAAGGGGAGCAGTAGATGGACCCCAGGGATTCCGCCATTGGCTCTCCTTCACAGAGGGACAGTTAATGAATCAATGGGGTGGCAAAGGCTGACACATTTTGGCTGGGCTTATGAATGGCATCTGGCAGTTGGCCAACTACATACCTATGAATCTATACATACAGTATCAGCATATGCCAATAGCTTAATTTACTCTTCATGTGTTGACTTACCTTGTGCCAATGGCAGTTGTGTTTGCAACAATTGCGGGCTGTGGTGGGCTGTGAGGGCCTTCACCATTCTGTCCCTGCTGCAGCTGTTTCCGCAGGACCATATTCAGTAGCATGGCACATACTATGATGATGTGGGCACATGTGCCTGGAGAGTACTGCAAGGCTCCACCAGATATGTCCAAGCAACGGAACCATAATTTCAGCATCCCAAATACATGCTCTATGATGATTCTGGTTTGTGCGTGTGCCTCATTATGGCATTCCTGCATGGGTATATGTGCATTTTTGATGGGAGTCATCATCCACGATTCCAGTGCAAAGCCAGCATCCCCCACCAGGTGGCCATTTAGGATGTCCCCCCTGGCACATATCTGATACAGCTGTGAGGCATGCCAGATGTGGGAGTCATGATAGCTTCCAGGGCTGCCAGCACACACATCCATGATAATGCCCTGGGCATTGCAGATGACATGGTAGTTGATGGAGGGGTATCCCTTGTGGTTTATGTAGCACCTACCCTCCTCACTGGGTGGTGACTTGATGTGTATGTGTATGCAGTCTATTGCACCCAGTACCTCTGGGTATACTGCCACACGGTGGAAGAGATGCATATTGCTGGCCAACTCATCCTGCCATTCGGGGGAAGTATATGTTCTCATTGGCATGTGGTAACGTGGCATCTAGGAACTGGTGTAGTACCCTGGATGCTGATGCCTGTGAGATCCCCATGATATCCCCAGTTGGTCTTTGAAAGGTACCTGTAGCTAGTATTCTCAGGCTTACACATACCTTTGTATCCACTGGGATGGGTTCCCCTCTGTTTGTTCTTGCTCTGAGGCATGGCCAGCACAGCTCCACAAGTTGTTGTATGGTTTCCCTGTCCACCCTGTAACACTCTACTATCTCCAGATCATGTAGCCCCTAGTAGGTTACCCTGGGTATGAACACTCTCCTCCTCCTCTGGTGCCTGAGGTAGTCTCCAACACATGCTGGTGGATCAAAGCTATGGCAGCCCCTAACATGTAAATACTAAAAGTTCCCCGTCTGTATATGCCACTGGTGCAGATTGTATGGGAATACACAAATGTGTGTGAGGTGCTTTCACACTTTATACTATTGTGCTATGGATGCTGCTGATGTCAGTGGGTGTGTATGAGCTACTCCAGCTGCAGCATTTCTTAATTATGGGTTTTACAATGAGTACTGCAAGTGTGGGGCCTTTACTGTGGAGATATGTTTGCCTGCCTTGATTAATCTGTTGCCCTTTAATTCACTTTTAAACCTGGATCCCCTGTTATTATCAGGCATGCATCCACCTGCCGTCTTTCTTGTTTTGTACTTTCCCTACCCAGTCATGGCAAAATGTGTCCTGTAGCTGATATACTGCAAATCGGCTTTGTTCTGCTTTGTCACTTTACTGTTATCTTTACAGTACAGTCCCTCTCCTTTCCTGTTCTGCAGGTGGCTGCTTGCAGCCTTGATAGCTGTTGTCAGTGGCCCACTGTAGGCTCCTAGGTGTTAATTAGTCATTTGTACTCCAATTTCACTGCTGCAGCTTTTCCTAATTTCTTTCCTATATTCTTCCTGTTTCAGCTGCAGTGTGCGCAGTGCAAACCCGTTTACCGGGTTTTCGGGTATTTTCATCTCCGTTCACATGCATACTCGGTTATCTTGTGTACTGTCAGCTAAGTAAAGCTATGGCCAGTTCAATACACCGCTATCCTGCAGCTTTGCCTAGCTAGGGGCAAACTGGTTTAGCAATGCTCCAATGTGCTTACAGCAATGGTGACACACCCCTCTCTTGATGTCATCTTTATCTCAAGGGCACACCTCGGTTTTATAATGTTACGCTGTGAGGTGCATCCTTACACCAGCGGGGAATCTGTGACTCACTATTACTCCTCTCATTTGCATAGCATTGCCTACTAATTCCTAGCTACCGTGCATAACACTGTCACAGCCCCTTAGCAACTCTTGCGCCATAGTATGGTGTAGCATGCCTGCCATTGACTATTATTGGGAAATCGATATATGTGTTACATTGCAGTTTTATTCTTCATTTTTATATTTTCCTTGCAATCTCCTTTGTGCACTGGTGCCCTACACTTCCATGTCGTGATAGTGCGACTATATATATTAATTGATAATTTTATATTTTGTACATGTTTTTTATGCCAATGGCTACATATTTAGCCATTGACATATATTAACAATATAATACATGTGTTTGGTTGGCTGTCATGGCTCCGATTTTATGTTTGCAAAAATGTAATCCGTTTTCTACGGTTTACATTTCTGCATGCTTACACTACACCTACACCACTTCCTGGATCTCTACATACCTTAATTTGCATGCTACACTGCTGCACATGGGGTAATTAGCATACAGGGCCTGGGAATTGTGCGGGCATAGCGTACGTAGGTAGTGCATGTGGGAGCAGCTCGTACCTGGATCGCTCGGCGGCCATATTTGGTGTTAGAACGCCGACACCACGCCTGCACCTGGCGCAAGCTTTATGAATCCCGGGGTTGGTATCCGGTTTTGATAAACTACAAGCAGTTTCAACCAAGTGTTCTCATCTTGCTTTTAGAAATGGAACATTCTAAATCCTATTAATGCTGTTAAATGACCAGTGAAATATACAATAAACTATAAAACTAGAAACATTCTTCTTCTTGGAGAATGGATGAAAAACAAGAAAACTAAGAAAAAATACTGAAATGAATATACACTTATATTCTCAATTAAGGTCTTTCATTTAACTTGGACTTCGTCAGAACCAAGTATCAAACAAATTGGAACTCAGTTAAAAACTGCCAATGCCTATCAGTTAATCACATGACTTAATTACCAATCCAGTCAAAACATCCATCCAATAAAATATTAAAATCACTTAACATTCGCTTTCTTTTCTCTTTTAAGAGACTTTTGACATTCAAATACTAGTTCAAACCTGTGCTTTTTCCTTCATTAAATTTTACCTGCCTTTTTAGTTCTTTAATCTCAAAAACATTGTTTATATCCCCTCCCCTACTAAAAGCAATAATATTATCTAACATGAAGAAAGAAAATTCCTCAGACTCTGTGCACACAGTTGCATTTTATACACTTTTATTCCTCACACATTTCTAAAGTGGTTAGTTTCCTGGCGGCAAAATACGACATTCTGGGAATTCGCTGAATTAAGTCTCGATCTTCTGCAATTGGACAAAGTGGTAATTTGATTATTTAAAGTAGATCTGTATATATATATATATATATATATATATTTATATATATATATATATATATATATATATATATATGTGTGTGTGTGTGTGTGTGTGTGTGTGTGTGTGTGTGTGTGTGTAGTTGTGTGTACAATGCAAAGAACAAGGCATCAGAGGTACTTCTTTACCAGCTACTATAAAGTGTCTCAGAAGATGACTAAAAGAAATTCTATCAGGTTGCAAGACTAAGACAAAAGGGTAAGGGAAATAGTCAGACACCCTTCATAAAGGATACAAGCATCAACCTGTTCATTAGTCTCCAGGATATCAAAGAAAGATGGAAGGAGTACTTCCAGCAGCATCTGAATGAAGAAAAGATCACAGAAGCTATACTATTCCAGACCATACCTCCCAACTATATAGATTTTCGCAGAATGTCCAGATTTTTGCCTCATATTTTTGGTCCATATTACATAAAATTGTTTTTTCTGGCAAATTAGTATCAAATCATTAAAGGCTGAAGCTACAAGATAAAGGCAGACATTTGAGTTTCAGACGTCATACCCTTCAGAAAATTCATGCTAATGCAAAACCAGTTATTTTATCAACTTTCTAAGTTTGTAAGAGCAATATTTAAAAATTGTCCCTATTTTTGGGCTTTTTTCCCAATTTTATAAATGGCTTTGTTCAAATTTCTTGCTCTAAGAGATTAAGAGGTATGTTCCAGACATAGCCTGCAATCAGAGAAGAGGAGAAGGCCCAGCATAATAAAAATTAAAAACAGCATTAAGGAAATGAAGTCAGGGAAAGCAGCAGGCTCAGATGAGGTCACAGCAGAGACGTTCAAGATGTTGGGTGAGATAGGGAAGAATTGGCATACTAGTGCCAGTGTACAGAAACAAAGATGATATCCACAACTGTGGGCAGTACAGAGGTAACAAACTGCTTTCACATCATATGAAAGTTCTAGAAAGGCTGACTGATAAATGAATATGCAGAGCAGTAGAAAGTAAGACAGGAGGCAAGCAGTTTGGATTCGGAGCAGGATGCAGCACCCCTAACCAATGTTTGCAGTGAGACAAATTGTTGAGAAGAAGCTGGAGATGAGAAAAGTTTCCAACTGGGTATTCCTGGACTTGGAGAGAGCATACAACAAGATTCCAAGAAGCTGGTTTGGGTAATCTTGCATTGGTTCAAAGTCTAAGAACTATTTATAGAATTAGCGTAGCCTATGTACAAGGAACCAGTGACTCAAGTACAAACATTGTTCATTTTCATAGAGTGGTTCTCAGTGGAAAAGGATGTGCCCAAGGCTGTAAATACTGGTGATGGATTGCATTAACAAACAGGTCAAAGGGAACAAATCAACAAAGTTGCTGCATTACAGGCAGACTCTGATCAATTTCCCATTAAGAAAAACCACAGTAAAAAATTTCTCCAAAGCCAACTTCATGCTTCTTAAGACAGAAGTGGTGAACTTCATGACACCTATGCAGATGGACAAAACAGTTACAACTGCTGAATCCTACAGAAATGCACTCTATAAGCACTTACACAAGTGCATGGATAGTGCTATCCCAAACAGAACCAAGACGCTATCCTCCAAAAAAGGAAGCCAATCTGGTGGTCCCCTGCCATAAACAAACTGTACAACAGAAGGAAGAAACTGTTGCAAAAGAGAGTAAAATCCCATGAGTGGAGGAGCTCCCTGGTCAGCCTCAGTAAGAAGCTGAGATCCCTTATCAGATCCTCCAAAGCTAGCTACGAAAACAAAATCGCCACCAAATCCAAGGACAACCACAAAGCATTCTATAGCTATGTCAAGAATCTAGATGGCAACACCCAGATCTGCTCTGAGTTACAGCACAAAGGCACGAAAATTACAGAATCAACTGATATTGCCAAACATCCTGGCAGATAGGTTCAGTGCTAACTTTACCCCCCCCCTCACCCCCTAAAGGGCCCATGTCTATACAGGAAGAATGCAGAGTCGCTGTAATCACAACTATGCAGGTAAAAGCTGCACTCTATAAAGCCAAAAACACAGCATCCATGGGACCGGACAACATCCCAGGCTGCATTTTACACGAACTTCAGAACGAACTGGCTCCCCACTTAAGCACCATGTTCAATAATAGCCTCGCATCAGGCTTTGTGCCCACTGAATGGTGCACATCAACAGTTATCCCACTCCACAAAGGGGGAGCCACCACTGATCCCGGGAACGAACAACCTATTAGCCTGACGAGCCTGGTCTGCAAGGCCATGGAAAATATCATCATGGAACTCATAAACAAAGACATTGGTAACCTCCAAACTCTGGATCCTACCCAGTTTGGGTTTGTGAAAGGCAGATCATGCCTCCTGAACCTGATCAACTTCTTTGAGGCAATCACCAAAGCCGTGGATGAGGGCAAGGTGGTTAATACAGCCTATCTTGACCTCGCCAAGGCTTTCGACAACATCCCCCATTCTGGAATTATAGCTAAACTCACTAAACTAGGTATAAATCCCTACGTCACAAGATGGGTTGCCAACTGGCTCACTGACAGAACCTACACTGTAAAAGTTGCAGACTCCAAATCTGACCTCAAAGCAGTGACAAGTGGAGTACCACAGGGTTCCGTCCTGGGACCTCTCCTGTTTGGTATCTACTTCTCTGAAGTACAGGCTAAAAGGCCTCTGGCTAATGAAGTTCACAGATGACTGCAAACTAAGAGCCACAGTCAAGTCCCCAAATGATGTGGACATCCTACAGAAGGGCCTCACTGAGACAGATGCCCCCATGTCAGAGCCATGGCCTCAAGCTCAATGCCAAAAAGTGCAGTGTCATCCCCTTTGGTAAAAGCTCTGTACCCATGAACTACCACATAGGCAGCAATCTACTTAACACCGAATGTGTGATAAGAGACCTTGGGACCCAGGTGGACAGTAGTCTCTCCTTTGATAGTCACATCACCACAGTAGTCAGGAAGTCCTTCTATGTGGCACACCTCATCATAAAAGGGTTCTCATTCAGGAAAAAATAGGTAATTGTTCTCCTCTACTCATCACTCATTAGACCCATTATAGAGTACAATGCCCCTTCTGGAATGTACCTCACAAGACATCTGGACCAGCTGGAAAGGCCACAGAAGTACCTCACAAAGAGGATTGCTGGCCTCAAATAGATGCCCTACACTGACCGCCTCAAAAAACTCCAGCTTTACTCCATAGCATATCGCCTACTCCGAGGTGATCTCTGCCTAACATATAAAGCTATGTCAAACCCAGAGCTGTTGGACATGCTACACCTAAAGAAATCCCAATCCCTCCAAGCTATGCACTCTAGGGACCTAAACCTTGTCACCACAATAAACAGGACATGCTGGAGGGATAGATTCCTGTCCCAGAGACTTCCTATACTCTGGAACAAGCTACCCATCAATGTCAAGCAAAGTTCTTCATTAGCACTCTTCAAGAAAAATCTTGATGAGTGGATGGGAAATAGGAAATACACCACAGGAATCACTTCTGTGTCTCTGCTGGACAGTGGCACAGGAAAATAACTTTCTTGGGTGGCGTAAGCTATGGAACCTTGCTGGCTAGGCTTAAGTAGGCCCTTGGGCCGATAGCCTAGTACCTACCTATGAACCTATAAGAACTTCAGCAAAGGATAGGGTAATGGAATGCAAAACTGATGACACAAGGGATGGAACTCTGTACAGATAAGACAGTTATAATGGCAGCAAATGGGGAAAATCAGAAGAAGAAGAAGATGAGAACTGAGATGAAGAGAAAATAGTAGAACAGTTTAACAGCTTCAAATACTTGGTAGGGGTCGATGAGGAGATGACAAATCTGAATATGGAGGTCAAAGCTTGAATCAGAGGAGCTGCAGCCAACTGACAGAGTGTCAGGGGTAGTGTCTGACAGAAGAATGTCAAAAAAGCTGAAAAGTAAGGTGCTCAAAATAGTGGTGCAACCAGTACTACTGTATGGTACAGAGAACTAAACAGTAGCAGTACAGCAGTTGAAGAAGCTAGAGTTGATGAAGTGACTGTAGGATAGATGAAGAAATGAGGACATAAGAGCAGAAGCCAAAGTTGTTACAGTTGCATAAAACATCAAAGAGAACAGATTACAGTGGTTCAGGCATGTGCAGAAAAGTAGAAGAGAATCTAATGAAGAAGATGTGGGACAGACAGGAAAAAGGCAAGAGGAAATGAGGGTGCCCAGCAAAGAGGTAGATAAATTGTTGAAACCTGCAACAAACATTCATGACTGTCAAAGAAGATAGGGAAGTGGCATTGAATCGAGTGAGATTGTGACAGTTAACACAACACTCCAACCCCGTGTAGAAAATGAAGATAAGGGTTGATGATGATGGTGGTTTATGTACTTGTGTGTGTGTGTGTGTGTGTGTGTGTGTGTGTGTGTGTGTGTGTGTGTGTGTGTGTGTGTGTGTGTGTGTGTGTGTGTGTATATATATATATATATATATATATATATATATATATATATATATATATATATATATATATTTATATATGTATGTGTGTGTTTGGTGTATTGAATTTACCCTTATTATCCTTGCAGTGCTGGTTAGCCGCTTTGGTGCAGTGGTAGCTTTGTTGCCTCACAGCAACAGGTTCTTCCATTCGATTCTCGGCTGGAGTGCCTTCTGTGTGCAGTCTGCATGCCCTCCCTGCAGTCGAGTAGCGTTCGAAAGACATGTGTGAATGGGCGTGCCTTTGTTGAAAGTTGGGCGTTGAGCTGGCACCTTGGCACCATAAAAATCTACTGCCAATCATTAGTGGACCGGAGTTCAGCTGTGGCGACCCCTAACCGGGAAAAGCCGAAAGAAAAACAACAACTCTTGCAGTACTGGTTATGACTTAAAAAGGAAAGAACCAGTACACTTACCCAGGTAAATAATTGTACAGTTCCTTATAATAGAAAATCTTATCCTGAGCTCTGTATGCAGTAAACACTGTGATATGATGATTATATGAGAAAATATAAAAAGCAAATGTCACTGTCTTAATTAAACCAACAATAGCAAACAAAAAAAAAATGCGGCCTTTTGAAATTCTGAGGGCAGTTACTCTGAATTGTGAGTTGATTTGGCAGTTAATTCACAGGATTTAGTTATAAAATGCTATTCAGCTGCTTCTTATAGTCCAGAGAAAGTGCCCCTAGGCCGAGTCTGAAAAATACCCATGTGGATTATTGCCCTACCCTTAAAAATAAATACAAATAAAGTCTACAGGTGCAAATGTGGAGAAATATGTACACACACACACACACACACACACACACACACACACACACACACACACACACACACACACACACACACACACCCACGCACGCACGCACACACACACACACACACACATTCAGATACAGAAACTGCAGTATTGATATAGCTAAGCAGTATGGGTAATGAGTCAGCAGCCTCTACCAAGGGGGCACACGTGAGTGGGTGAAACCCATCTGTACAAACAGTATGTTTCTAATGTTCAGTTTATTTTGCTTGAATTGCAATTTATTTTTCAAAGTGCTGGGAAGTGCAGTATAACATCCACCACTTCTGACGGAGAGCCACATAAATCAGTGCAATACAGACTGTAATGAAGAAGTAATAAATGAGTAGCTGGCTTTATTTCATTTCTGTTGCTTAAATGGATTTAGCACAACTTACAAGGACTCAACAAATACAAAAGGACAGGCAATTTGTTCCCTTGTCACAGGGACCTAGAACATTCAGATTGCCCCAACCACATATCTATTTTAACAGACATAAGATTTAGAAAATATCACGAACTACAAAGTTATTTTAAGTCATGGTTGTTTTTGGAGAATTACTATGTCATCTATTGACTAGATATTTAAAATACTTAATCCAGAATTAATGGCATGCTGACCATTCTAACAAATGGATATGCTGAAGCTGTAACTCTATTCTCTGTGGAGAAGGTGGCAAGTGCCCTTTTAGAAATTTTCAGCAAGATAGGTTTTTCCAGAGAAATACTGACAGAGAAAGGTACCAATTTCATGTCAGATTCGGTGCTCCATTTGTGAAAGCATTATGGGGTAAATCAGTTAAAGACTATCAGCTACAATCCACAGAACAATAGCCTGGTAGAGAGTTTTAACTCTATCCTAAAGAACATGTTAAGAGCATTCACTAACCAGTGTAAGCAGAAATGAGAGAAGGGCCTGCCCTGTCCCCTCTTTGCACACAGAGATAATCCAGGAGTCCACAGGGGTCACACTTTAAGTTGTTGTGTGGTCACAGGGTGAGGGGACACATGGATTTAATTCATGATGCATACAATAGTGAATATGATTCCCACAAGGGGTCTGTTGTGGAAAATATCCTAATCTTCAGGAAAAGTCTTATAAAACTCAATGAATTGACACAGGAACAAGTAGTAAAAATGCAACAGGAGCAAAGGTCTGGACTCCATCTTGTGAGTAGACATTCCAAATAGTCAAAGAGCCCTTGAGTGTACTCCCTGTGCTAGTCAGCCCTCACTACAGTCAACAATTCATTATTCCAGAACATGCTTCAAACCATGGAGTGGAGACTGTACTAAGTTTTTCTAAACAGCACTGAGCAGCCCATAGTGAATCTCAGTTACATACAGCATCCCAGGGAAGAGACCTATGTATCTACAGAAAAAGAGGTCTGGTCACACTTTGGGCTCTGCAATAGTTTCAGTACGGCAGAAAATTCTTTGTGATCACAGACCACAGCCTCTTAAAAGTAGATACACAGGGCTAGTATTCAGAATGCTAAGCTGTTAATGACCAAGAGACCATTCCAGAACAGATAAAGTTTGCATCGGAATGTAGAGCTTCACTATGTTATGACCTTGTCTAAAATTATGCTGTTGCAGGATTTCTGTGTGATCAGCCCAGTAAATTAAAAGGGACTGTGGACATTTTCTGCTAAAATGTTTGCAATACATTTCATACCATCTATGACAACTGTGCCCTGGCCCAGCAATCAAGGAGCCTCAATCCTCACCACTAACACCAGGGAGGTTGTCTCATAGCAGAGAAAAGGATAACTAATACACACAGTAAAGTACAATTTCCCTTAAGTGCACAAAGAGATCACAGTCAATCTGGGGCTGGTTGCTCCCTTGCTTACCAGGTCCCCAATAAGACTCCCCACTGTATAGGGTCCAGGTCTCAGCGTAACTGGGCAAGCTAAAATCTCCAGTGCCCTCTCTGTCCAACCAGTGCTTTGTGTCCCTGCCAAGTAGCTGCCACAACACACACACACTTTGATATAAGTATTTATACAACTTCACAGACACTCCTGGGAAAGGCTGTCACAGATCCTCCAGCTGTGCCCCTTTACCCAGACTATACAGTAGTAATTACTGCCACAAACCAGTTAATAATATCAGCTACTAAAAGGCCCTTAAAAGGGTGTCCAATTATTACTGTGCAATATTAATATCCAATGGTAGTATGACTAACAGTCAAGGCTTACTTTAGAGTAGCCTATTACAATAACCTCTATAAATATGCAATGTACTCTAGATCTTATCTCTACACAAAGCAGCCACAGGTAGAAGGTTTTAAAAATATTTCATAATAAATAATTAAAACACAAGGCAAAACTACTACACCACAGAGTTTAGAGATCACACCGAAACTTAAAGTAATACAGTAGGACAGGTCTGACTTCAAAGAAAAATACTTAGTTAATCTTTACTAGCTTTAACTATTCCTACAAGAAATCACAGTGCTAAAACTTACATGTGAGCATAAGGCAGAGTGCTGATAAGTTAGACGTCCAAAGTCAAAATGCTTTCAGTCTCTTCTGAGAAATAGTATTTAAATATTACTAACAAACACGTCTCTAAGGCCCTCCCAAAATTACATAATTTTTGACACTTAGGTTTTCCCAGTATTCATACTGCATCATCTTAACACCTGGTCTGAGTTCTCAGGCCACAAGCTGCATTCTTTAGCAATCTAACACCTACTCAGAAACTTACACTACAAGACATTTCACATGTATATGCTAGTAGAAACCAGAGCAATAAAACACATTCCACATCTAAATTCTGGTCATAAACTTTAGCCTTAAAACAATGGGCATGGAATCTAAATCCAGCCACCCTGGAGCCAAATTTTAACATGAAAGGGTACAACATGCTTCACTGGGCCAGTAGAGTGCAATGTTGTCACATATTTTGCAGTTCCACATTTCACAATATTCTTTTACATTCAAGAAAACATGCCTGTATTTTACATTTATTTACAAATGCCAGAATTATATATCAAATTCTATTTGACTAGGCTGGCAGTCTTCGCCCATCTCTCCCCAATCGTCACATCTCTCCCCCCACCCCAGGGAACTCAAGAAAGTTTTTCAAGTGCCCCTTGAGAAATATCACTTGAGAGTGTCAGATCTATCTTGGTGTACCTCACCCCATTCCCTGTCCTAAGAGCCCATCTGCACTGGCACTGCTACTCCCACTGTGGTGCTGCATTGACATATCCTATGCTTGCAACCCCAGACTCCATCTTAGCAACTTGGCATTTTGCTGATTGGCTCTGTTTAACCATGTTAGCGGGCTGTGATCTGTCATCACAGTGAATTTTCTTCCATACAGATAAGGCTGAAGTTTTTATAGTACCCACTCTATGGCTAGACATTCATTTTCTACCGATGCATAGGATTCCTCCCTGGGTTGGAGGCTACAACTAGATAAACTACTGGGTACTCTTCTCCCTCTGAAGAAATCTGGCTAAGTACAGCCCCCACCCCATAGTTTGAAGCATACACCTGCACAACAAATTCTTTGCTGTGGTCTGGACTGGCTAACACAGGGGGTCCTCCCAAAGCTTCCTTAAGCTTCTGAATTGCCTGCTCACATGCTGGGGTCCACACAACCTTATCTGGCCTATTCTTCCTTGTCAGGTCTGTGAGGGGAGCAGCTATGGTACTATAATTGGGAATGAACTTTCTGTAGTACTCTGCTGTCTGCATGAATGCCCTCACCTGCTTTTTGATAATGGGTGCAGGCCATGCCTGAATAGATTCTACTTTGGCAGGTTCTGGCCTTATCGTACCACTCCCCACTCTATGTCCTAGGTAGGAGACTTCTGCCATTCCCACCTGACATTTGCTCGGCTTAATGGTCAACCCTGCCCTCTGTAGTCTGCCCAGCACCTCCCTGACATGCTGAAGGTGTTCTTGCCAGGAATGGCTGTAGATAGCAATATCATCCATGTAAGCAAGGGCAAACCCTCCTGCTCCTGCTAAGATATAATCTACCAGCCTTTGGAAAGTCCCTGGGGCATTCTTCATCCCAAAGGACATCTTTGTGAGCTCATACAAGCCAAAAGGAGTCACAAAGGCTGACTTCTCTCTAGCACTGGGAGTCAAGGGCACCTGCCAGTAACCCTTGGTAAGATCAATGGTTGTGAGATACTTAGTCCCACCTGGCTGCTCTAGGGCCTCATCTGTCCTAGGCATGGGGTAAGCATCTGACTCGGTGTGACTATTTAATTTCCTGTAATCCATACAGAACATGTTGCTGCCATCCATTTTTGGCACCAACACCACTGGTGAGTCCCAGGGACTGTTGGACTCTTGAATCACCCCTAGTTCAAACATCTCCTGTACCTATTCCTTCAGAGTCTGTTTGACTCTCTCAGGCACCCTATAAGGGGCCTGCCTGATAGGCCTTTGGGGTCCTGTATCCACCTAGTGCTGTACCAGGTGTGTGCTCTCTGGTATCCCGGTCAACATTCTCCCAAACTCCTGCAACACTGTTCGGATTTCTCAAACCTGGCTAGGAGATAGCTGCAGGGACATTGTTACCCCTTCCACCAAGGTGTCAGCCCGAGCCTCACTGAAGAGATCAGTCCCCAGATCTCCCCAGACTCCTCCTGCAATCCACTGCAAATGCTCAGCACAAGGGACTTCCTATCATGGTAAGGTTTCATCATGTTAACATGGTACAATTTGTGCCCCTGCCATATGCCTAGTACTTCCACCATGTAGTTAACAACACTTACCTTTCTTACCACCTTGTAGGGTCCCTCCCAATCTGTCTGCAACTTGTTGTGTCTGACAGAAATGAGAACTATCATCTGCTGCCCTACAGCATACGCTCTAGCTCGAGCATTCCTGTCATACCACACTTTTTTCTGTTGTTGGGCTTCTGCCAGGTTCTCCTGGGCCAGGCCCATGAGTTCCCTGAGCCTTGCCCTGAGGTTCAGGACATATGCTACAACAGACTCCTTGTGAGACTCACACTCACCTTCCCACTCATTTTGAATTAAATTTAGAGGTCCCCCCACCCTATGCACATGCAGCAACTCAAAGCGTGAAAACCTGTGGATTGCTGGGGAACCGTTCTGTAAGCAAACAACAGATGGGGCAAATATTTGTCCCACTACCTCTTAAACTGATCTGCAAATGCCTGTAGTATGGACTTGATTGCAGAGTTCAACCTCTCAACAAGACCATTAGTGTGGGGATGGGAGGGGGTGGTCTTCATGTGCTTCACCCCACAGGACTTCCACAGACAAGCCAGCAGGTCTGACATAAAATTGGCACCTCTGTCAGAAAGTATTTCCTTTGGGAAACCTACCCTGCTGAAAATCTCTAGCAAAGCATTTGCCACCTTCTCTGCCTCAATGGAGGACAAAGCCACTGCCTCAGGGTATCGTGTAGCATAATCTACATTCACTAGGATATACTTTTTCCCTGTGGAACTTGGGGTACTCAGAGGACCCACAATATCCATAGCTACCCTCTGAAATGGCTCCTCAATCACAGGCAAAGGCATCAAAGGAGCTCTCACCTTGTCTCCTGCCTTACCTACCTTTTACACTGCTCACAGGTCCTGCAGCATCCTGTTACATCTCTGGAAATTCCAGGCCAATAGAAGGCTTGCATAATATGCCCCTTTGTACATTTTATGTCCATATGACCTGCAAAGGGAATATCATGGGCTATGGCTAGAAGCACCAGGTGGTAAGCTATAGGCACTACCAACTGATGTACTCTCTGACCTTCTAACCCTCCCTCAGGGGTCCACTTTCTGTACAGTAACCCTTTGTTTCAGTATACAGATTTCCCCTTCCCTTGAAAATCAGGTGCCTCCCTAGCTACCTGCCTCATGCCTTGCAATGTAGGGTCTGAGAGCTGAGCCTGTCTTAACTCTCTCCTTGTAACTCTTCCCAGCTCCCCTTCCACAGGAAGTCTGGCATCCTCTGACAGCGGTGCCTCACTGTCAGACTGGGTACTACTACTCACCTCTACCTTTGCAGTTACCCTGTCCAAGGGAACATCAGTACCCACAAGCAGCTGTGGCTCACATTCAGTCTCACTGCTACGGCGTAGCTCACTCCCTGAAGTAACCACCTCAGCAGTCCTGGCTGCAAGTATGCAGTCTGTCTAGGTCTCCCCCAGGCTACCAGATGCACATGCTTGTCTCCTAGCCTCACTGCATGCAACTACATAAGTACTTAGTACTGCCTCATCCAAATCCTTCCCTCTCAGGACATCTGCAGGATGGTAGTTCCATACACCCGTTGACTCAAGACAACCCACTATTGGCATTTTGTCTTTATCATTTACTGGCTCCCTCACCTTTGGTTCCCACCTTGCCTCCATGGACACCTGTATGCCACATGGCCCCATTGGTTGCATTCAAAACATTTAACCCTAGCTCCTGGATGTGTACCTTGACTAGTGGCTTCCCCTACTACTGGCAGATTCTGTTGGGGCAGTCTGTGCTGCCCACCATGGGTTCCTTTAGTCCCATGAGCAGTACTGGGGGTCCCTTTTCTGTGCAGGGCTTCCCTGCTTGCTAGGTATAGGTCTCCCTTCTTCCCCAACTCCTCTGTCTATCAGCTAACCAGATCCTCATGTCCTCAGGCAAAGTGCTAAGGGCTTGTTCCCTTACCAAAACATCTGCCAGCCCTTCAAAAGTGGTGACCTGACATCCACTCACCCAGCCATGAAAATAAGTGCTCAGTTCAGCAACATATTCACATACATTTTGATCTGCCTTGCATCTATGCTCATGAATCTTTTTCCTGTACATTTCAGGTGTTAGCTTAAAACATTGTAATAAATGTCTTTTTACAAAAGTATAATCAAAACAGTCAGTGTCATGCATTATTGCTAAAGATGTTACAGCTTTACCATGGTGTAAGGGGGTCAGGAACCATACCCAGAGCCTTTGGTCAACTTCATACTGTTTACATAACTGCTCAAACATATGAATGAAGCTATCAAAATTATCCACCTCTTTAAACTGTGGAAGAAATGTACTGACCTTTTGTGCTTCTGAGGTCCAGTTACTCCCTTCCCCATCACCTCCATGACTCTGGCGAAGAGTCAGCATTTCCCTCTCATGCCTCCTTTGCCATTCACTTTCCTCAGCTTGTAGACTCCTCATTTTCTCGGCTGCTTCTAGTTCCATATGCCTGCCTCCAACTCAAGTCTCTTTAGCTCAAGCTGGATTTTTAAGTCCACTGCAGAAAGGTTGAGCTGTCCATTCTCCGAGGATATTGTATCTCCACTGTCAGTCTGATTGTCCTCTAGGCTGCTGTTTTCTGATGCAGCTGTAACTAAGGCTGCAATCAGGTCTGCTTTAGTCAGGTTTCCATGCACTAGTCCCCTAGCCTGGCACATCTCAGCCAGCTGGCTCCATGTCAGCTTTCCATACTCTTCTGCTGACAAGCTGCCTGCTCACCCTGACTAACACTAAGCTAACAAAAGAAATAAAACAATTGTGATCTGAACTCTTGAGTATACCCTGCATGGCTGTTTTAGAGTACAAAACACTTTTAGAGATCACTGTACATAAGCTACAGGAATTCACTCTACCCATACCACTACAAGTCAGTTCGTGTGTGAAGTAGATCCCACCACTGCCAAACACTTGTGATGACCATGCCCAGGCCCAGCAATCAAGAAGCCTCAATCCTTACCACTAACACCAGGGAGGTCATCTCATAGAAGAGAAAAGGATAACTAATACACACGTAATGTACAATTTCCTTTAAGTGCATACAGAGATCACAGTCAGTCTGGGGCTAGTTGCTCCCTTGCTTACCATGTCCCCAATAAGACTCCCCACTGGCACAGCTATAGAGTCCAGGTCTCAGCCTAACTGGGCAAGCTAAAACCTCCAGTACCCTCTCTGTCCAACTAGTGCTTCGTGTCCCTGCCAAGTAGCTGACACAACAGACACACACTTTGAGATAAGTATTTATACAACTTCACAGACACTCCTGGGAAAGGCTGACACAGATCCTCCAGCTGTGCCCCTTTACCCAGAGTATACAGTAGTAATTACTGCCACCACCCAGTTAATAATATCAGCTACTAAAAGGCCCATAAAAGGGTGTCCAATTATTACTGTGCAATATTAATATCCAATGGTAGTATGACTAACAGTCAAAGCTTACTTTAGAGTGGCCTATTATAATAACCTCTATAAATATTCAATGTACTCTAGAGCTTATCTCTACATAAAGCAGCCACAGGTAGAAGGTTTTAAAAATATTTAATAATAAATAATTAAAATGCAAGACAAAACTACTACAACACAGAGATATCTAAGAGTTCAGAGATCACACAGAAACTTAAAGTAATACAGTAAGACAGGTCTGACTTCAAAGAAAAATACCTAATTCATCTTTACTAGCTTTAACTAGTCCTACAAGAAATCACAGTGCTAAAACTTACATGTGAGCATAAGGCAGAGTGCTGATAAGTTAGATGTCCAAAGTCAAAATGCTTTCAGTCTCCTCTGAGAAATAGTATTTAAACATTACTAACAAACATGTCTCTAATGCCCTCCCAAAATTACATAAATTTTGACACTTAGGTTTTCCCAGTATTCATATTGAATCATCTAAACATCTAGTCTGAGTTCTCAGGCCACAAACTGCATTATTTAGCAATCTAACACCTCCTCAGAAACTTACAACAATACAAAACATTTCACATGTATATGCTAACAGAAACCAGAGCAATAAAACACCTTCCACATCTAAATTCTTATCATAAACATTAGCCTTAAAACAATGGGCATGAAATCTTCATCCAGCCACCCTGGAGCCGAAATCTAACATGAAAGGGTACAACATGCTTCATTGGGCCAGTAGAGTGCAATGTTGTCACATATTTTGCAGTTCCACATTTCACAATATTCTTTTACATTCAAGAAAACATGCCTGTGTTTTACATTTATTTACAAATGCCAGAATTATATATCAAATTCTATTTGACAGGCTGGTAGCCTTCACCCATCTCTCCCCAATCGTCACACCATCTCAAGTAGAAAATTAATCTACAAAACTATGAGCCCTAAGGTTTGTCCCATCATGTTAACTTGATCTATGATGTACAAACATTAATAAAAAAATAAAAAAATAAAAAAAAAGACAGAAAGATGTGGTAAAGGTATCAGCTGACCAAAGGATGGGCAGCTAATAACAGTATACAATAATAAAGGCTGAGGGAAAACAGGCAGTTGCTGAAACTCTAGGGAGGTTCTTGGTTCTTGCTTCCTTGTTGTGGTTATTTGTTAATAGTTTGCTTTATTGTGTCTATTTATTAAGACAGTGGACATTGCCTGAATGAAGCAGGAAATGATGTTTTGATAAAATGAGTGATGACATATCACCAGTAACCTTTCAAATGGTTTGGAGGCACTGTCTACATGGATTTGTTACCATAGTGGAAATGGAGATTATTCGGCAGAAACAAAGTAATGCTGAATCTATGAATTTGCTATTTTGTATGTAAAATTTGCTTAGTTTGTTTCTGTTTCCACTATGTATTGTACTTCATATTATGGAGCTTGTACTATGTATTATTGGAGCTTTTCTCCTCGGGCCTCCACTGAAAAATGGCTCTTTGAGTCCAGTGGACCTTCCCAGTCAGCAAACTGGAAATAAATAAATAAATAATAAATAAATGAACACATAATGCAGGTAAAAGGTATGTAATGAATGTGACCTCTAGAAAAGGAGGGCAAGAGATAAATGTGCAGGTTTTTCATTGGAAATTACAGAAGCCAATGTAGGCAGTAAAATGTTACACTGGCATTTTGATAGTCAAGCCTACAGTTGACATACTTTAGACACATGTTGAAAAAAACTTGTGACTTTGGACAATATGTGACCTGCCTTAATAATGCTCTTTCCACTTCTTCATAAAAAATGTGCAGTTGTCATTCAAGTTCTCATTATTTCCAGGTGAGAAAATAAACACACAATGACAAATTACTGTGCTTTCCTGAAGTTAGGGTGAGATTCACAGACAAGCTCTGCGCACTTGTGCATTATTAATATTTGAGAAGGTCACTGAATGAAGCACTGCTAAGCTAATCTCATGTATTAGGCAGGAAATAGCACCAGAAGACTACTGCATAAGGAAAGGCAGGAGCAGTGACTGGTTCTTGGATAAATAGTGTTAAGTTACTGTACAGCATGAACATAGATATAGCAGCATGCATGGCCAGCATGAAGTATGTCATGGCTAAGGCATGCTTGTATGCCTGAGCCAATTAACACTGCCACTAGCACCTGGAGAACATAAGAACAGTAGAGCAGAGCATGTGGGAGTGCATAGCACAGTAGCAACTCTGTTCAGCATATAAATGGAGAAGATGTAGGGAAGAAAAGTTGAAATGGGCATGCTAAGACAATGTAGTGACTGTTTCATAATTAGTGACAGCCACCTACTACGTAAACAAACTGACACAGTATGTGAGGGATGTAGTTATGTAATGCTATTGGAAGCAAAGCTCTCATATAAAGTAACAACAAACAGGATGTTGGGAACACACAACACCACACTATTACTATCAGACACAATATAGACCAAAAATATATACCTACTTATGCTGAGGCTCCTTAAATTAATTATGGACCCATAAGTCTGACCAACATAATTTGTAAGGCTATGGAGAGGATCATTATGGAATTAATAAATAAGGATATAGATAACCTACAAACTCTCAACTTAAGCCAGCTTGTTTTTCTCAAGACAGATCCTTCCAACTTAACCTGATTGAGTTCTTTGAAAATATAACTGAAGATATGGACGAGGGAAAAGTCAGTACATGCCAGACATCCAGACATCACAAAGGTGTCCAACAGCATCCCACACTCAGGTGTTGTTGATAAACTCGACCAGCTAAATGATAATCCCTATTTAATTTGATGGATAACAAATTGGCTCACACACAGAACCCATAAAATTAAGGTGGGCAGCTCTACCTCCTTAAGAAGATCTGTCACAAATGGTGTGCTTCAGGCCTTAGGCCACTCTTAACATTTACTTTTTAGAGGTCAAAGCTAATTTTAAGGATACTGTGAACTTGGTGTCATCATAAATTAGCCATATGTCATCAAGATCCTATAAGCATGTATTTTCCAAAAATTCCTGGTGTCATAACCATGAACTAAAACTAAATGCCAACAAATTTATAATAGTCTCCTTTGGCAGTTATGACATACCCTGTTGATAACACACTCCTTAAAATCAATCTAGTAGTTAGTGAACTGGGAACCTATGTGGCAATGTGCTTCCTTTATTCAATTCAACATAATCATGATGAATGGATGGGAAACAGCAAATGTATCCCAATTTAGTAGCGTTGTTGCCTCACAGTAAGATGCTGTCCAGTTCGATTCTCAGCTAGAGCGTCTTCTGCATGGAGACATGCGTGAATGGGCGTACCTTTGTTGAAGGTTGTGCATCAGGGCTGGTAACTCGGCACATAAAAATCAACTACCAATCATTAGCGGACCGGAGTTCCACTGTGGCGACCCCTAACCAGGAAAAGCCGAAAGACACAAGTATCCTTGTCCCTGGTGGATAATGGAAATGTAAATTTTCTGGTGGTTCTGGGTTATCATGCTTAAATTATAAGGGCTAAAAAATCAAGTGAAACCTGAGATAGGCTTAAGATCTTACAGATCAATACCCTAGTAAGTACCTATGAACTTGTAATATGGTAGAATGGGGTAGCTGGCATGGAGTACCCTGTAACTGACCTGAGAAATAGGAGGCAAGCCAGTAAAGGATCAATGATGAGAGACTGTAATAATACTGCAAATGATCCAAAAGGGGTCTAACTTGTCAAAAAGAGACTGAATAATATCAATATTAATTACAACTGATTAAGGCAAGCTTGCAGAAAGTAAAAAAAAGAGCCACCAATCTAGAAGAAAATACCTTATGAGTGAAAAGGAAGAAACAGAAAGCAAATGTCAACTAAATGTAGGACATGAAAATAAATATATTTATCTGAGGAAATACAAGAACAGAAAATTATTTTTTTTAATTCAAAGAGAGATTAAAGGAAACTAATAGGTTGATAGTAGTCTGTCATTCGACACCCATGTAGCTAAAGTAGTTAGGAAGACCTTCTACATTGCCCACCTTATCATGAAGGGATTCTCATCTAGATCAAGGGAGGTCATAGTCTCCCTATACTCATCACTCATCAGACCAATGATTGAGTACAATGCCCCATTCGGAATGTATCTGACCTGACACTTGCAGCAGCTGGAGAGGCCACAAAAGTTCCTCACCAAAAGGATAAAGGGTCTCAAACATCTGTCCTATGCTGCCCGACTGAAAGAACTCCAGCTCTATTCAGTCGCTTACCGCTTGCTCAGAGGTGACCTTTGCCTAACATACAAGGCCATGTCAAACCCAGATTTGATGAATATGCTTCACCTCAAAAAATCTAGATCCGTCAGAGCCACAAGGGCGGGAGACTTAAACCTCGACACGGCTATTAATAGGACGTGCTGGAGGGATAGATTCATCACCCAAAGACTCCCTATGCTGTGGAATAAAATCCCGGTATATGTGAGGCAGAGCACCTCGCTGGCCTTGTTCAAGAGAAATCTTGACCAATGGATGGGAGATCGCAGATATACCCCAGGGATTACCTCAGTGTCACTGCTCAACAGAGGCACAGCAAAATAATGGGTATAGTTCCCCATACTAAAGGGGTGGCGTAAGCCACAAAACTATGGGCTAGGCTTGTAAATGCCCTCGGGCAGATAGCCTAGTATGAACCTATGAACCTATGAACCTATAATATTAGAACTTCACTTTGTAAATATTTCTGTCATGTAGCAATACCGTTTAACAGGGTACTGCTTAAAATTATAGGTGTTTGTTACATGATGAAAGTCATCTATTATTTACAGAGTATTTACAAATAGAAGTTTTTATATAAACTGGTTAGAGTGATGAGTTGATTACAAAAGAAAAATAAGTACTTGTATCTTAATGTTGAATGTTTGTGGTATAATATTAAAATAGACATTTGTATGACTCAGAATGCTGGAGATGTAAATCAGTAGACGCTGATTGGTTCCATATGATTGTCACTTGTGAAAGGGTATCCTCATTTTGCAATGAATTTAGCTATTTCTGTAAAGCCTTATGGAATGATAATTGTAACATTCCTGACTCATCTTGTTTAATGTACCAGTTCCAAAAGGTGTACATAAAACTCAAATGTATATGTTATGATCAATCCTAGCAGTAGCAAGGAAAGCTGTAACAAAGAAGTGGAAACCTGTATCTACTCTCTCATTTAATAATGAGTTATTTATTTAGCCAGATCTATATGTGATAAAGAAATCTCTACCATAAAGCTGAAAACAAAGAAAATGAACACATAAACTAATTGCTGGGGAAAATTGCAATCTTTACAGGAGAAATACTGAATGATTTCCTTATTGTATCTCTCTCTCTCTCTCTCTATATATATATATATATATATATATATATATATGTGTGTGTGTGTGTGTGTGTGTGTGTGTGTGTGTGTGTGTGTGTGTGTGTGTACAGTTTTTGTTATGGACTGTGTATAAAGTTTATTACAGTTATACATATAAATATTTGTTTATTCATTGTTCTTGTTAAAAAAATAAAACATTTTGAAAAAAAAGACATTTGTGAGCAAGAATGTCAGAAATTAGAGGATGTTAAAGGAAGTAATAATGAGAAGGCAATGGTCTAGCCAAAAATAATATTTATGCTAAATGAAGCAACTGGAGATGAGATAAAAAAATGATAGTCGGGATATGTTAGTTAAAGTTAAGGAATGATGAAACTATACAAAATAGACTAAAGGCAAATTGATTTTATGTCTCATTAAAAAAGAATATGATAACTTGTCACAACCAGTTATTGAATATTTTAAAACAGAATGATATTCCTGCATAAGTGTATTAATGTAAATGCGGCTTAAAGATATTAGTAAATGGTTTGTAACGCAAAGAGACTGAAGTTAAAAGTTGGGTAGATCAGGGATGCCCCATGTGTATGATTTTTTCTGGTATGGTAATAAATGCTGTTAAAGAAAAAAAAACACAAAGAAATAATTGTAAGGCAAAGTCTGATGCATTGGGACTTTCTGAAATTGTCTGTAATGATGTATGATGCAGGTGATATTGTTATAATAGTTAAAAAAACAAGGTATAGGTAAGTGTTGTCATGGGTTTATGTAGCGAAAATAGTAAAGGCTTTAGAGAAAATAAACAGCTGGTACATATCTTACTAGGCATGATATTGAAGTTTTAGGCATTGCATTCTGACAATTCAATGAGTTAATACAAGAGATAAAGCATTTAATTGTTGCATGGAAATCATATGATTTATCTTTTTTAGAAAAAAGTTTATTACTTAATACATTCAGTAGTATTACTATTAGGGAAGATAAGTTATTTGGGGTTATTTAGATAAAATATTTTTATTTTCAGGAAGGCTTGAAAAAAATCCATCAGAAGTTGTTTTTTATGTAGGTTGGAGTTTGAGATTAAATTCAGTTATATAATGAAAAACAAAAGTTAGAGGGAGTTGAGTCTAATAAATCTATTATTTTTTGGGGGTGGGCTTATTTCATTTATGCTGTGTACAGAATGTTATACAAAATAAAGAAAACTATACTGTGACTAAAATATTGAGTAAAATATTAACACATTTTCAAACTGATACAATCCAGGAAGTATAAGAGAGATGAAAAAAATTGAATGAGAAGCTGTCAAACACATCATTAAAATAAAAGAATAGGACAGTCATGTAACAGAAGTAACAGAAAATATATAAAAAGCTGGTATAAAAACATTATGGATAAATGTTACAGAAATGACCCTTAGCATAAAAAAGAAAGTGAAATTAAAGAAGCTATTACACATAGGGAAAAAAGGTTAGGTATATTATGGAATGTCTAGAACTTTTGTGTAAATTGATGATTAATGCATTTCTAGTAACAGCAGTCATGAGTTGCAAGCAGTTATCTGAAACATTACATTATGTGTGTGTAACAAGGAAGAAGCAGGTGAGCATATCTTTTGTCAGATTGTGAAACATTAAAAATATGGGCAGGAATGGGAGATAAATGAACTATTAAAAATGAATATGTAAATGATTTTAGATGTTTTTTAAAGGAGTCGAAAAAGATAAGAGCAAAACAATGGATACATAATTTTTGCATGTTTTTGGCATATTTCATTAGATGCAATGAAGTTTTTATAATAACGATGGAATGAGAATTAAAGAAGAATAGCAGAAAAGGGATTATGTATGAAAGGATGGGGAATATGGAATATACATTTGTGTTTGATATTTTATGTTTTTACAAGTTTATAAATAAAGGGAAGGAGTGCTGAAGAAGATTTTTATTTTAAGTATGGGATTTTGATTTTAGGTTTTGTATGATGCTACTTTCATTGTTTAAATAAACAACCCCTATTTTTTTTGATTAGTGCCAAGGGTCTTTTACAGCTACCTGAGCTATCACCAATTAAACAGATAGAGTCTTAGTTTAACATCTGTTCTGAAAGATGGCACACTCAGGAGTGCAACTCCCCCCCCTGCCCCATGTTGCACTGTAGTCAGTAAGAAAATGAATCCATACACCTGGAATGGCAACAGACCAACAAAGATTAGTGTGTGACTGACCAACACATTACTCCTGTGTGCTACCGCTAGCCCTCTCTCTCTCTCCCCATGGCACATAACTCCAGACCTACACATAAGGGTGCTACATAACCTTTCTCTAACACAATCAACCTCAGTGCTAAACATTTCATGACAAATAAAAGTTTTGGCATTACCACCCACTTCTACTTACCTCACATTTGACATTGCACACTTCAGCTGTTGAATTACTGGACAAACTTTGCAGTTGAGGAATTCCGACACTAGATGATCCTTCAACTACAACAAGATATATATAGATAAACACACACACACACACACATACACACACACATACACACACACACACACACACACACACACACACACACACACACACACACACACACACACACACACACACACACACACACACACACATGCATACAGACATATATGTTTATATACAGATATGCATACACATACATTTACATATATATATATATATATATATATATATATATATGTATATATATATATATATATGTAAGGGATCCGTGCAGATGTTCACTGTTTCACTTCTTCAAACCCACTTCACCAAGTCCACTTGTTCGAAGTAGTGAAACTTTGAACATTGACTTCAGCAGTCACACTACAGCGCGGAATGAGAATATTCCCTTTTCCTCACTGTAATGCGATCTCGGAGTTGGTATATTTAAGTAGGGGGTGCAGGGAGGCTTGCCCCCCCCCCCTGCAAAAACATGTTTTAAGGTTTTTTTTTTTTTTTTGGGTTGCCCAGGGAACTAGACTTCAGTGAAAGTGCATTTTCGTTGAAGTGAACTTTTGCTGAAGTGTGGGTCTCCTGCTCTATTTTGAAGAAGTGTTCTTTCGATGTAGAGCAGTAGACCCACACACACACACACACACACACATATATATATATATATATATATATATATATATATATATATATATGTTTATGTCAGAAGCTCGAGTTTTAAGAAACTCAAAATTCTTATAGTCGAGATGATATGATCGAATTTCTGAAAAATTGAACTTCAAAAAACAACAAAAATCTATCTTTTTTCTAGATGCCCTCACCCACTGAATATTATATATACCATCTGTGAGATCGCACTACAGTGAGGAAAAGGGTAAATTCCCTGATTTGCAGTGTACCAGGATCTGTATTCAAAAGCTTTGAGTTTTCAGAAATTCAATCATATCATCTCTATAATATGAACTTTGAGTATATGTATATATATATATATATATATATATATATATATATATATATCTATATATGTATATATATATATATATATATATATATATATATATATATATATATATATATATATATATGTACACACACATACATATACACACACACATATATATATGTATATATATATATATATATATATATATATATATATATATATATATATAGTGGGAGGCTGGCATAATGGTTAAGGGGTTTACCTTAAAGGTTACAAGGTACAGGGTTTGATTCTCACATGGGGTAATTGGCTAGGCTTAAAATGGCCCAGAATGGCTGTTAGCCTAGTACTAATCTATGAACCTGTGTGTGTGTGTGTGTGTGTGTGTGTGTGTGTGTGTGTGTGTGTGTGTGTGTGTGTGTGTATATATATATATATATATATATATACATATATATATATACATATATATATATATATATATATATATATATATATATATATCAGTTCTAAATCTCTGTATAGGCTGCTTATCTGTTTTGTGTATTATAAATTATACACTTACAATGTTACAAAATAAAAGTTAATGTAACGTAATATTCAAGTGATTACTTAATGTTCTGCTTCCCTTTATTTACAGAATTGCGTAATTGCTAGTAAATCTTGATCATCATCATCTTCTTTCATTCCCGTTAGGGGTCACCACAGCGGATCATCTGTTTCCATTTCTTTCTGTCCTCTGCATCTTGCTCTGAGGGTTTTAAATCCAGGATTTACAGAGAGGATACTTGTTGTAATAGTTATTTGCACTTTACTAGTAGCCATCCCACATTTCAGAAAAAAAGTTTGGTTAAGGGACAAGCAGTTAGAATTGCAAAGATGACTTCTGATAAAAATGAACTTTTCATAGGTTCATACTAGGCTATCTGCCCTGGGGCATTTATAAGCCTAGCCTGATTGTGTTTGGCTTATGCCACCCCTTGATTTGAGTATACTGTGCCCTTTTTAAAGTTTAGTTTACTGTGCCTCTGTCTAATAGTGACACGGAAGTAATCCCCGGGACAAACCTACGATCCCCCATCCACTCATCAAGATTCTTTTTGAAGAGAGTCAGTGACGTGCTCTGCCTAACATGAATTGGAATTCTATTCCAGAGCGAAGGGAGCCTCTGGGTTATGAATCTGTCCCTCCAGCATGTTCTATTTATTTCTGTGCTGAGGTTCAAGTCCCTTGAGCGCGTGGCTCTAAGGGATTTAGATTTACTGAGGTGGAGCATGTCCATTAATTCTGGGTTGGACATAGCTTTATATGTCAGGCATAGATCACCTCGAAGTAGGCGGTATGCAACTGAGTAGAGCTGGAGTTTTTTTAACCGAGCAGCATATGGCATCTGTTTGAGTCCCGTGATCTTCCTGGTGAGGTACTTTTGGGGTCTTTCTAATTGCTGCAGGTGTCGGGTAAGGTACATCCCAAAGGGGGCATTGTATTCTATGATGGACCTGATGAGGGATGAATAAAGGGGCATGATTACGTCTCTTGATCTAGATTTGAATCCTTTCATGATGAGGTGGGCTATGTAGAAGGTCTTTCTAATCACTTTGTCAATGTGGTTGTCAAAGGAGAGATTGCTATCAACTTGGGTCCCCAGATCCCTAATTACTTTCTCTGTACTTAATGGGTTACCACCTATGTGGTAATTTGTGGGCACATTGTTTTTGCCAAAGGGTATGACTATACACTTTTTGACATAGCTTTAGCTTTTAAAAGAGTTTGACAACTTGAAGGAAATGTTTGTGGACAGGGGTTACCCCATGGATTTTGTTCAGAACATACTGAACGAAGTGTACAGAGGGTGGGGTACCAAGTATAAGGCATTTTTAGGTAAACCCTTACTAGTTTCTAACTATCTTAGAGACAAAAGGAACTACCAAAGAACATGTGTAGTGGAGTTTAATTGCTTTACTGGGCCCTTTACAAACATCATTAGGATAAATTGGAGTATGTTTAAAGTTAACAAAGAATTGCAAGAGGTAGTTGGGGACGAGCCCATATTTTCTTTTAGAACTGGTAGAAATTTGAAAAGTGAATTTGAACAGGTAGATGTTAGAAATGGTAAAGATAAATAAGGTACAACTACCTGTGGAAGATGTAGATAATGTCCCTATATAATAAAGTTTTTTACATTTACAAAATGGGTTAAATAGCTGTGTATATTTCTGCAAAGGCAATTGCAACACTAGGGAGTTAGTATATTTGGCTGTGTCTGGAGGTTGCACAGCATTTTATATAGGGAAAATGAAGAGGGCTTTGAAAGATAGGATATACGAACACTTACACAACATCAAGTCTAAAAAAAAGAGACAAGTGCTTTATATAAACACACCTTAAATTGTACTTCCACCAGTACTTTTAAGTTCAGGAACATAGACATTGTAAAAAACAATTCTAGGGGAGGGAATACTAGAAACATATTATTGAATAGAGAGCTTAGATGGCAGCTAAGGTTCAAATCTAGTATCTACCCAGGACTTAATGAATACATTTCTATTAAACCTGCTTTATCCTTGAAAGCTTCACAAGTTTAACATATTTTCTTAAATCAACCATAAAAACATTGACATGTATATATATTTCACCCTGAGAGGGTTAGGAAGGGGTTATTTACTTGTTGGTTCCCAGCAGTGAATCTGTTTTACTGAGATTTTTAACATTTTAATTAATTAAGTGAATTATGTAATTATTCAATTATCTGAATTGTTCAATTGATTGACTTATATATATACATATATATATATATATATATATATATATATATATATATATATATATATATGAGTTGTTTTTTAAAAAAATGGCATCTGATGAAGTCTTGTGCCCAAGACGAAAGCGCTTATGTTTGCCTGTTTGTGGATTTATTAAACATTTATTTCTTCACCACGGAAAATTGGACCTTTTTTCTACTTCGATTTATGGTTGGAATTGCATTCTTTTGATTTTTCTAAAATTACATGAATGACTGGGATACTAATAACCCATCGAGTCAGGAATACAAGTATGCTTATGTCATTGATGCTACAATTTATTAATCCCTGAAGGCAGGAATGTGCTTTTGCAAAATGTAATTAGCAACTCAGTAAAGCCTGCATTGATAGACATGAAAAAGTGCATATGTTTTCCATACATTACACACAGTGTACCATTTGTTTGAGAATTTGTAAGAAGACTTTTAGAATATGGAGTATTTTTCTGAAGGTTTATGTTTGTGCTAATCCCCAAGATGTTTGAAACACACACTCATCATCATCTTCTTTTGGCTGTTCCCATTAGGGGTCGCCACAGTAGATCATCTGTTTCCATTTCTTCCTGTCCTCTGCATCTTGCTGTGTCACACCAACCACCTGTATGTCCTCTCTCACCATATCCATAAACCTTATCTTTGGTCTCCCTCTTTTCCTGTTACCTGGTAGCTTCATCCTTAGCATCTTTTTCCCAATATACTCAGCATCCCTCCTCAGCACATGTTCAAACCAATGTGATCTTGCCTCTCTGGCTTTATCTCCGAACCTTCCAACCTGGGTTGACCCTCTAATATACTTATTTCTAATTCTGTCCACCCTCATCACACCCAGTGCAAATCTTAACATCATTAACTTTGCCACATCCAGCTCAAACTCCTGCCTTTTTGTCAGTGTCACTGTCTCCAACGCATATAACATAGCTGGTCTCACTACCCTCTTGTAGACCTTCCTTTTCACTCTTACTGGTACTCATCTGTCACAAATCACTCCTGACACTCTTCTCCACCTACTCCATCCTGCCTGTACACTCTTCTTCACCTCTCTTCCACACTCACCGTTACTCTGAATTATTGATCTCAAGTATTTAAACTCATCCACCTTTGCCACCTCTACTCCTTGCATCCTCACCATTCCTCTATCCTCCCTCTCATTCACACACATATATTCTGTCTTAGTCCTGCTGACCTTCATTCCTCTTCTCTCTAGAGCATATCTCCATCTCTCCAGGGTCTCCTCCACCTGTTCCCTACTCTCACTACAGATCACAATGTCATCTGCAAACATCATAGTCCACGGGGACTCCTGTCTGATCTCATCTGTCAACCTGTTCATCACCATTGCAAATAAGAAAGGTCTCAGAGATGATCCTTGATGTAACCCCACCTCCACCTTAGACGCATCCATCATTCCCAGCGCAGACCTCACCGCTGTCACATTACCCTCGTACATATCCTGTACCACTCTTACATACTTTTCTGACACTCCCGACTTCCTCATACAATACCACAACTCCTCTCTAGGCACCCTGTCATATGCTTTCTCCAAGTCTACAAAATCACAATGCAACTCCTTCTGACCTTCTCTGTACTTCTCCATCAACACTCTCACAGCAAACATCGCATCTGAAGTGCTCTTTCCCAGCATGAAACCATACTGCTGATCACTAATCATCACATCCCTTCTTAACCTAGCTTCCACTACTCTTTCCCATAACTTCATGCTGTGACTGATCAATTTAATCCCTCTGTAGTTACTACAGTTCTGCACATCACGTTTATTCTTAAAAATCGGTACCAAAGCACTTTTTCTCCATTCCTCAGCTCACTTTCCAAGATTTTATTAAACAATCTGGTTAAAAACTCCACTGCCATAAACACCTCCATGCTTCCACAGGTATATCATCTGGACCAACAGCCTTTCTGTTCTTCATCCTCTTCATAGCTATCCTTACTTACTCCTTGCTAATCCACTGCACTTCATGATTCACTATCTGCAAATCATCCAACCTTCTCTCCCTCTCATTCTCTTCATTCATCAACCCCTCAGAGTACTCTTTCCATCTGCTCAAAACATATGTATGTATGTTTCCATTATCCTTTATCACCTCTACCTGCTGCACATCTTTCCTAGCTCATTCCCTCTGTCTAGCCAATCGGTACAGGTCCTTTTCTCCCTCCTTAGTGTCCAGCCTTTCATACAACTCTTCATACGCCTTATCCTTAGCCTTAGCCACCTCTCTCTTTGCCCTGCACCTCATCTCCTTATACTCCTGTCTACTTTCTTCATCTCTCTGCAATCCCACTTCTTCTTTGCCAACCTTTTTTTCTGTATACTCTTCTGTACTTCCTCATTCCACCACCATGTCTCCTTGTCATCCTTCCTCTGTCCAGATGTCATACCAAACACCTTTCTAGCCGTCTCCCTTACTAGCTCTGCTGTAGTTACCCAGCTATTTGTTAACTCTTTACTGCCACCCAGTGCCTGTCTTAACTCATCCCTGAACTCCACCTCACAATTACCCTTTTGCAATTTTGAAACATGCACTAAAGCCAGTAAAACATTAGAATCATGATGGATTAACATCAGTAGATCATGTCAATAAGGTTTTATTAATTTTTCTGGATTATAGATGGGTGTTTCAATAGTACATGAATATTGCAAGAGGTCTACCTATCTGTAAATATTTTATTCTATTTTGTGCAAGATTTGTGATCAATCGGCATAGGGTGGGAGCTCTGACAATGTTGTAAAATGTAACAACCCATTAGAAGCAATGAAATAAAAATAGGAACAGGTGACAGTAAAAGGAATTTGATCTAAAAATAATCAATGAAATTTAATATTTTGAATTTCCATGCCTGTCCTGTTAAATGTATTAAAGGGGTAGTGTAGTGTGTCTGTGACACTGTACTTCTTCAAAGATAACTTAGACAAACTGCAGGGTAGAGGTTCTATGAAATGAAACAAAAGGTAATGAACATAAGTAATGCAGGTGACTGGTTCAGGTTGTAACATCTGAAGATGAAGGTAGAAAATGCAGAACTGTATATTTTAAGGATATTAACAGCCTATGAAAGTTATAGATGTTCAGTGAGAGGAAAAGAGTTTAATGTGATTATGTAAGACAACATGCAACAGTTGAAACAATGTGCAGTGCCTGCCCTACAAGTGACAGCGGTGCAGAACAGGTAATGGTATTTTACAAATTATTCAAAAAGCACAAGCAACATCCACTAGCTTAGAACTCCAGGAAATACAACACAATATGTATTGTAATAAAAGCACACGTCACTATAATAAAAGGCTACATCCAAAATCATCACCAAAAGTCTCTCTTGGTTTTAAATACACTTTCTTGAATAAAGATGCTTCCAAAACTTGGAGTCAGTCATACAAGCCAACAGCCAAGAAGGCACTGAAATTTATATTACTGGAAATTTACGAACAAAAGCAGAGCCATACTTAGGGTGAGATGAAGGAAGAAGCTGCCCAGGTCAAAAGCTGTTACAGGGAGCAATTAGCAGGTAGCAAAGGTACACAGTTGCAATGTTAGTACTGATTTATGAAGCTGTGAGGATAGTACATATTCAGGTACATAGCTTGATCTCAGCTGCAATGCCAAGTCTATACATTGCTATGATTGTTATATTCCATTTACAAACTTAAAAACTGGACTGTAAGTTGACCAGAATTGTGTTAAGCAAAAGTATACTTATTTCTTACTTAAGCTGCAAGTTAACATTGATTTTACCTTTCACTGTAAATAAACTGCACTTAAAAAGCGAAAGGGTTTCCAGCATGTTATACCTGCTAGTATGTATATATAGATATGGATATATACATAGATAGAGAGTGCACGTGTATGTGTTTTGACCAGTTAGCATAACGTTTTGCCTTCCAGGGACAAGTATTGATCCTGACCTCCAGCCAATGTGTCTCTGTGGGGTTCTTTCCACTTCCCAAAAATCACCATCTCAAACACTCTCATAAATGGAGTTGTGAGCATCAGACTCTAGATGATGCGTTTAGATGGTCTATACAACTCTGCCCCCTAAAAGCACCATCTAGAGCCTGAGCAGCAGCACAGACTCTAGATGGTGCCTTTAGGGGAAAGAGTCATATAGACCATCTACTTTGTGCATCGGTCTTGTGGACTGGTGAGCAGGTTGTTGCTGGCATCTCTTCTGAAGGATGCCTGATGACTATCTATTTTATCTCTTTGTCTTTGCCTTGTAACCTGATGGAGTTTCTTTGTGCCATCTATTGAGTCATTTTCCAGAAGCTGATAGAGTGCATCTGATTTTTTTTTTCCTGCACTCCTCCTTTATTTTGATAACTTTCAGGACTTTGGAATTCCACCAACAGCTTTTCTTTTACACCTTATTCCATACCCAGCTTGGTTGTATATTTGGTTTATATTTCTCACACATGCTGTTTTGAGGTCCCTGTATTCTTCTTCTACTCCACGTATTTACTCTGCTTCTTCTTGAGGTGCTACAGCTCTGAGTAATGCCTTAAATTCTTGTGCTTTCTGTCCAGTCAACTACCAGGTCTTCAGCCAAGTATTTGTTGACCTTAGAGTCTTCTCTGACCATTGTTTGTAGGTGATTGTGGCAACCAGTGGTTTATGCTGTGGGATGACTATTTCACTGGGGAGGACTTTGTAATATCTGATTCTACCCCAATGGCCGTTCCTTACTAGGAGGAAGTCTACCTGATTTACATGTTGGCCACTCTTGTATGTGATCTTATGATTGTCTCTCTTGCTAAACCATGTCTTGAACACCATCAAGCGATTTACCAAACAGAAGTCTAGAATAGCATCTCCTTCCTTATTCCTGTTGCCCCACACATACTGACTCAGGCAGTCCTCATATCTTGTTCTACAGAGTCTAATAGACCTTTAATTCCCAGGGGCAGTACAGTGACCACCTTTATGCAAGGTCATCACACCTGTGATTCATCTCACCTTACGGATGTAACAAATGGATCCGGTTGTAGAGCTCATGGAGGAGTTTACCTATGTGGCACTTTTCACTTCTGAGCAGATAGACAGGGATATTGTTAGGATTCATGGAAGTATGTTTTTTTTTTTTTCATTTTGAAAAGTGAAACGTGCCAAAAGGACTTAGTCTAAAGTGATCTATAGAAGGGTGTATGAGGGGGAATAAAAGAGGAAAGGGTGGCAGAAGGGAAGTTGGAAGAGACTTTGATAATATTACCAATGTCTTACGGATCACAGAAGGCTGTTCCTTTGGCATTAAGTTCAGTACAGAATTGTAGGTTATTCCTAAGCTTCCTAACATTGCTGAAGAAGGCATTATAGCTATCTTTTGAATTATTTACAGTCATAAGTTCATAGCTGGTGTTCTATAACTCGGCTGCTAAGTAATTGTTCTCAGTTATTCAGCTGCTTATTCAATCAGTATTTAGAATAAATTACAACTCCATTAATTAGTACTGTTATCTAGCAATATCTGTAACTCCTCTTAGTTTACTTTCACTTATAAAGTATTTGCTGTACAGAAAAATACATGTTGCAACCATGACAACAGTACATACTGATCAACATCTTCCCATTCCTCTCCAAAGTCACAAGAACAGCAACAGTTAAAAGCTTCTTTCTATCCCACTTGGAATATGGCTTTCCATTAATAGCTTTAGCGTCAAGAAGGAATGCAAAACGTATTCAAACAATAGAAAATAAAATCTGCAGGTTTATTACCCTTTTCCCAAAACAGGAACATCATTACAAAACCCTTGTAAAAGCTAATTGGCTCCCAGTCCAACAAAGATGTTAACTTCTACCAGGCTGCCAGCTATTCAAACTTGTAAACTACCAAGCTATTTCTCATCTGACAGCCAATATAACAAGACCTCCCTCATATTTGACTTCAGAAACTAAAACAGATCAGCTCTCTACCTACAAGAGCCCAACATCAAGCTGCAATGCACAGACTACAGTGTCTCATTTCTGAGTTCCAGACTATGACACCCCCAATCTTAAAGAAGCACCTTCCTACTCATATTTCTAAGTACATCTTAAAGCTCACCTGAAACGAACAGTCAAATGTCAATGCCACCCTTCCAACGTTACCTGGCCACTGAAACATTTCTCTGTCTCTTACTTACTCACCCTCCTTCTTCCCCCAAACCCTGATACTTAGCCATGCAGATCCCTTGAAAAGTGTACAAATCTGCGTATTGCTGTATATCTGTAGCTATATATATATATATATATATATATATATATATATATATATATGTTGCTCTACTTCCATTACTTCACTGTTTATGTTTCCTCTTATTGTATTTGCCTTAACGCTCTTTTATCTATTTGTTAAAAAATGTATACTCTACTGTATTTTGCTGTGTTTTGGTACCTATCCAGGCTGATACTGAAATTGGTCAGTTCTGGTTAGTACTCTACCCAGAATAACAAATTCCAACAAATAAATAAAAATAAATAATGAAATATTGATACAGAAAAAAAGCAAGAACTGCACAGCCATTCTGCTGTAGGATTCCACTGTTAGTGTAATAATGTGTATTACTCAATAATCTACTGCTGGTGTATATAAGTAACTGATATGATGCCATCTTGTACTGAATCTATGTTGTATGCAAAGACATACATAATCCAGTTTTCCACAGTGAAAAAGTATTTTTGTTTTATTTGTAGATTCTTTCTATCCAGACCTCAGCTGCAAATGGAGTGTGCCAAGTCAGAATATCTTTGTTAAGAAACACAAGCAAAATATGTTTTGACTTCTATTTGCAGTTTATAGAAGTCTGTAAGTGACTGATATGGGTGGAGGTGTATTTACTTTACTGATGCTTGTACTCTTGGAAGCATGATATTTCAAACAGATACCTTAGTACCAATGGAATACTCCACTGCATGGTGTTAATAGGTACGTAGTAGACTAGCTGCCCTTGTAGACTAGTTTAAGCTTGACTAATTTTCTTCAAAGGGGAGAATCAAACACTGCATCTTATGTCTATGAGGTCAATTCCTTAACTGTTATGAAAACCTACTGAGATACTTACAGGCAATAGATTACAATTTCTTAAAATAATATTCCACCACCAGAAAAAGAAAAATCAGAGTGACAGAAATGCATATGAAAATACAATGACATGTAACATATGTATGCATGTCTTTAAATACTCATTGCCTTTAGCCTAATTCAGTGTTCCATCTTTACACCATGCGGCCTGGTTGATTATTCAGCAGTCTTCAAATAAAGCTGATGAAGCTGACAGCACCACAAAGTGTCCCATCTCTTGTTTACTAGTTTTGAACACCTGATGTCAAAGATGTGCTGAACTATTTAAGCCACAGTCTATATCCCCCTGCAGATTTTACGAGTATAAAAAAATAATGCATTGAGGCAACTGGCTAAGAGAAGTAGTCCAGTATCTTCCTTCCCAGGCTGAAATGGGCTCCCTGACTACAGTGTGCATTTTGTCATCAACATTCAGAGGGACGATCACAAAATATCACAGGGCTCAAACATGAATTACACATAAAAATTAAAAAATCAGATAAAAACAAAAGGGGAACAGGCCTCTATCTATCCCCCATCATCAGGGGGCTGCAGCTCCACACCCACGCTATATATATATATATATATATATATATATATATATATATATATATATATATATATATATATATATATATATGGGTCCCCTTTACATGGTCGACATTTCAAACTGTTGAAAACCATATGGCCGAGACCATATGATCGAGTTTTGAAATGCCAACCATGTGGAACAGGCATTTTCATACAGTGCGGAATGGAAAGATTTTCATCTTCCACAGTTTAGTGCGATCTCAGAGTTGGTATATTTAAGTTACGAGAGGTGTGGGAGGTGGTTCCCCCCATGGGGTGTGCAGGGGGCTTGCTAGCAGTGTTAAGGTAAGTGTTTGTTGTTTTTTTTTTTTTTTTTTGTTCTTTACATGTTCGACATTTCAAATGTCGATCATATGGTCTCGACCATATGGTCTTCAACATTTTGAAATGTCGATCATGTAAAGTAGACCCATATATGATATATATATATATATATATATATATATATATATATATATATATATATGTATATATTTATATATTATATTCTATTTTATATATATATATATATATATATATATATATATATATATATATATATATATATAAATATATATATATATATATATATATATATATATATATATATATATATATATATATATATACCAGCTCCAAGGTCTCTGTATCTTAGGGAAAGGAGAAATTCCCAGTATAATCACAATCTCAGTCCTGAAATGCAAAGGTTCATATTTCTGCACTAGAGCTCAGTCATTAGTGTGTTAAATACAGGCCTGGCACCCACTACATTAGCATGATGGAATGAGGATTCTTCTTCATGTGCTGTACATTGCATAGCATATTATTATCTTTCCATGACCAAGGGTCTTACAGAGAATACAAAAGGTTTCTGATCAGTCTGTATGAAAGGAAAAGAGAAAGGGAGATTAAGAAAGATGATAAGAGCTATATGAGTTTGGGTAGAGGAGGAATGTCAGATATCATGTCTTCTGTAGTGGTATCAATGAAGTAGACTACGTAATGGACTGAGAGGTGGGGCAACCAATGTGGAGGCAATCTGTGGAGGGCAAATCAAAAGGGGTGTCCTAGGGAAAATTCAAATGATTATAGACAGACATGTAAATTGATGTAATGAATAATCATGAGTAAATCACACTTTGGATGAAAGGCATGTTTTACAGAGACATTTGCACACAGAGGTGGGTGACTTATAATGCCTCGGGATGAAATACTAGAATGGGAGAAATATGCAGTGAATGAAGGATGCAATGATAGGAAACTCTGTATGGGATTTCATGGGTTTTCAGCAGCAGGTGTAAATTAATTTGAGTGGCTTGTGGCAAGTGTGTGGTTGTAACATGAAGGGCTTTAAGCATACCCCTGTCCAGATTTTTACAGAATATCCAAATTTTTGCCTCCTAGTTTTGGTGTGCTCCTCATAAAATGTGTCATGTTTCTGATGAATTAGTGAGGATAGAGTTCACTATACAAGGAAACACAAAACCTTTTCTTCTAGCAACTTTCTAAGTTTATAAGAGCAATATTTCAATTTTCTCCTTGTTTTTGGGCCTGTGCCCCCTCCCTCATTATTTTTGTTAAGAGGTTGAGAAGTTTGGCTTTAAGACTTGGGCAATGGAGAAAATGGATATGAGTGGCATTCATCTCCTCATATCCAAACACTACTCCCATCTATGGACCATGACCTCCTACAGGGAATGCCTAGACAAACATTCTTTCAGATGGGCACACCCTTGCCTTCCTTCCAGCACCTCTGATGCTCAAACCATTAATCCATCCTGGGTCACCTGAACTGTAGTTAGGGCTTTATCTCTCTTTACAATTTCTGGTGCAAAGATGGCTGAGAGGGAGACTATCATTGCACAGTGCGAATATGTAGGAGCAAATGGCAGTTTTGGATGCAAATGACATTTCTTCATGGACTTAGATCATTAAGCTGCAGATGGTTGGTTTATCAAATTTGTATAGGTTCACAGGTGTTTACTGTGCTAACAACCACATGGGCCTTTTTAAGCCTAGCCATGTATCTCAAATGTCTGACAAGTTCTGATTCCCTTGATAAACGTAAGAAGGAGCTTGGGAGATTTAACATTTACAAGCAGGGGTCTGGAAGATGAACTAATTTCAGACTGCCTGTGTCCATTAGAGACATAGATGCCAAACCAGGGATGAATTTCCTGTTCTCCATCCAGTTTTCCAAGTTGCACTTGAATTGGGTTAGTGAGGAATTCTGTTTCACATGGATGAGGAGCCTGTTCCAGAGAAGGGGTAGTCTCTGGAATACATTCTTATACCTCTAACAGGTTCTATTTATATCACAGGCAAGGTTTAAGTCTTTAAAATGGGTAATTCTGGTGATGTATGCTTTGCAGATATGCAGGAGGTCCATCAGAATGGGGTCTGACAATACCTTGTGTGCCAGGCATTTCTCTACCCTCAACAGACTGTAGGAGGCAGAATACAGTGACAGGGCCTTAAGGTGGTCTGCATAGGGCATGTTACTTACACCCTGTATTCTTTCAGCGAGGAACATCTGTGGACATTGCAGTTGGTGCATATGCCTGGTTAGGTACATACCAAAGGGGACATTGTATTCAATGATAGGTCTGATGAATGCTGAATACAGTCAAATACAGTGGAATAATGACTTCCTTTGACCTAGATTCCATACTTATGTTTATAAGTTGCTCAACATAGAACAATTTCCTCACTACTGCAGATGCCTGATGGTCAAAGGCTAGATTACAGTCTATGAGTGTCCCCATGTCCTTGACTACTGGGTCAACTCTTAGATGTGTGTTGTCAATATGATAGTAACCAGGGCTGGATGACTTCTCGAAGGATACTATTATGCATTTATTGGCATTTAGTTAGTCCATAGCTCTGACATCAGTTGTTTTTATGTGTCAGCCCTTCCTGGAGAATATTTGCTTCTGTTGGGGATTCAGTGACAACTCCTAATTTATAATCATCTGCAAATTTTGTCAGCCAGAGGCCATTGACATTGGTCTTGACTTCAGAGAAGTAAATGACAAAAAGGAGTGGCCCCAGGACCGATCCCTGAGGGACTCCTCCACTTCTAACTTGCCTCATTGTAGAGGTGGACTCTCCCATTCTAACTTCCTAGGTCCTTTCTGTGAGCCAACTGTCTATCCATTGAGTGACATAAGGGTTTGTACCTAACCTCATGTGTTTGTCAACAATGTCTGAGTGGGGTATTGTGTCAAATGCCTTGGCCAGATAAAGGTAGGCAGTGTCACCCATTTTGCCCTCATTCACTGCTTTGGTGACCTTCTCAAAGAAGTCCAGCAAGTTGAGCAGGCATGGCCTGCCTGTGACAAAACCAAATTGGGCTGGGTCCAGTGTTTCGAGAATCCCTACATCATTACTGATCATTTCCATGATAATTCTATTCACAGCTTTACATATGAGAGTAGTGAAACTTATGAGTCTGCACTTTCCAGGGACTGTAGATGGTGAACCTTTGTGCAGAAGGACGACTGTTGCTGTTCTTCATTCATGAGGTATGAAGCCTTTTTGGAGACTACAGTTAAATAGCAATTCCAGAAGTCCTGATAGGTCAGGTGTTATGTTGTTTAGAAGGCATCCTGGGATATTGTCTGGGCCTATTAATGCAGTGTTCTTGGTCTTAGAGAGAGCATTAAGGACCTGCTCCCTAGTGATAGCAGGGGGAGTTATATTAAATGGTATTTCCTGAGGGAAGGTTGGTGGGAGAGAGGGGTAAAGTTGGTGCTCAATTTGTTGGCCAGTAGGTTTGCTATATCTTCTGGCTCAGTATAGGTGGCTCCATTAACAATGAGCTCTGCACATAATTTGAGGTTGCAGACATAGATAAAGAATGTCTTGTGCTTGTCCTTGGCCTGGGAGGCCAAATTTACCTCAAATTTGGATTTGGTAGACATTATTGGTCTTCTGAGTTGTTTATTTAGTTTGTTGACATTACTTTTATCCTGATGGGAATTGCATCCTAATTTTTGCCATGACTTTCTTTCTTCTGTTATACAGCATATTAATTTTGCTATTCCATCAGGGTGACTTATTTTTTGAGCTAGCTCTGTACTTATTCCTGGTGGGTACAGCTGCCTCTGTGCATCTATTAACATGCTTGTATAGGGTTTCTGTGAACAGTTCTGCATAGGCAGCAGTGTTTTCAGGGTTTATAGGGGCTTGAAATTTTGCCAGGTTATCACTTAATGGTAGGAAGTTAGCCTTAGAGTAGTTCCTGAATATTCCATGGTTAGCTGGGGTTCCAGGATTTATTTTTACTTCAAAGGAGAGCATTTTGTGGTCTGACCTTACCAGGGAATGTATTACACTAGGGGGTATGCAGCACTCTCCCTTATTAGTGAGGACCAGATCCAGCATGGTTGCACCCTTGCTTGATGTATTGACAATCTGGTCCAGGCAGTTTGTGCTTACAAAATCCAGGAATCTCTGTGCCTGTACATTTGTTGTCATATATGATTCCAAGTTAGTAGTGGGGTAATTAAAGTCACCCAGGAATATGGAGGGGTGTTCCCAACACAAGAATCTGGTAGTCTACTGGCCCTTTTGGGCCAATTTCTAGCTCTTTCAAGTCCCCCTGTATAAAACCCACTTTGGAGTGGCTTTGCGCGATTTTGCGCATAGCGCAGCTCCGCTTAATTGGGTTTAAACCATTTTCGGCTCCACAAAGTCTGCTCTTCACTTTTTCCCTTATAACTGATCTAGTTCTCATAATAAACACCCTATTCCTACTCTAAAGCCTGGCACTTACACACTAAAGCAATTATATAAGTCAGCACTAAAAAATTAAAAGCACTACACCCTCACAAACCCCCCTTGAGTACCTTGTTCCCCATTGGCCCTTTTTTTCAATTATAAATGAATTTCCAATACTATTCTAGCATGTCCAAAGGTCAGTTGTCAATGTCCTCTCTGGTCCAGCTGGTGAATCTGGGAATCTTGAGGCAATGTTACAACTGCCTCATGAACACAGACAACCCTCTCCTCCTCCCAAGAAATTCCAACACATGTGAGAGATGCAACCATATAGCCAAACTGGAGGCTAAGCTCTCTCAACTCAGTACTGGCGTAACCAGTCAGGAGGAGAAGGAAACCACACTTACTACAATTCCAGTCTCACATAGACCTACCACAACAGCAAGCCAAACACATAAACACACACAAACATACTAGGAGGCTCTAAATAAAAATCTGCGTAAGCAGCAGAGACCTCCAAAGCAGACACCCAAGCAACCACTACCCCAAAACAAAACACGTGAAACACATAGCTCACAAAGCCAGTGTGCTGAACAGTCACAGCCCTTAAGGCTAAACAACACACCTGATACACTTGTAATAGGTGACTCTATCATCAGGCACACTGACGTCCTGCTCACCAGGCTGAACAAGGAGAAGGTCATGGTGAGCTGCCTGTCGGGTGCTAGGATCCGCCACATAACACAAGCACGCAGGTCACTCCAAGGCAAGTACAAATATGACTCAGTCATTGTCCATACTGGTGTGAATGACCTGAGATGTACCTCCCTGGACTACATGAAAAGAGACAAAGAGAAGCTCTCTGAGCATGTAGCCCAGGCCGGTATGACCCTGACCTTGAGTAGCATCTTACCCTCACCAAGAATGATGCCACAATATGAAGACAAGATGATCAATTTCAACAATTGGCTTAAGTATTGGGGTCATTCAAAGGGGATCCAATGCCTGTCAGCCTGGGATGACATGCTCGACAAGCCACGATGCTTCGCTAGGGACGGCTTGCACCTGTCACCCCTGGGCTTTCGGATATTGGCAAAGGCTCTTGCCACCCCCATAGTGCCTTTTTTAGGCAAGGCTCAAAAGACAAACCCACCTCCATAGGTATCACAAGGGATAAGAAGCTAAGAGTAATGCTACTCAATGCCAGAAGTCTAAACCTCAAGATGCATGCACTCGAAACTCTCCTTAGCATGGAGAACATTGATATCTGTGCAGTAACAGAAACCTGGTTCAAGGCTCCTGAGAGCACCCCAGCACTACCAGGTTATACCTCATACCATGCTTTTTGGCCCCAAAACTTGGACTGAACCACAAAAGGAGGGGGAGTATCAATATTCGTCAAAGATACCCACACCTCCAGGTTGGTGGCACAGCACGAAGCATCAGGGACTATCCATGTGCAACTAACAGTGGGTAAAACTGCCTTCCAGTTTATAGCCTGCTACAGACCACCCTCCCAAACCCAGGAACCCCCCTCAGCCTTCCTGAGAACACTGGAAAATATGAAGGTCTCTCCAAACACCATTATATTGGGCGACTTCAACTACCCAAACATAGACTGGGAGCATTACTCTCGATCCAACACCCTAGCCCAAAGGTTCCTAGAATTTATAAACTCAAATGCTTTGGAACAACTTGTTACCACTCCCACAAGAGGGGAAAACATACTGGACCTGATCATCACCAACATGGGGGCTCTATGCTCCAGACCAGAAGTGTATCCCTCACTGGTAAGATCAGACCATAAACTAATCTCACTGGATATTCACATCCCGACCCCACCCCCTGCCCAGAAAACCACAGTGAAAAACCTCTCTAAAGCAAATTTCACACTCCTTAAAACCGATGTGGAATCCTTCATAGCCCCTGGGCCTGTGGAAAATACGGCCCAGACCACAGAATCCTTTATAAACGCATTCTATGAACACCTTCAGGAATGCATGGATCATGCAATCACAAATAAAACCAAGACCCAATCCTCCAAAGGCAGGCATCCTGTCTGGTGGACCCAAGCCATAAACAAACTATACAATAGAAGGAAGTAGCTACTACATGATAGAGCAAAATCCCAAAAAGGGAAGGCATCTCTGATCAGTATTAGCAAAAAACTACGGGCGCTCATAAAATTGTCTAAGGCCAGCTTCGAGAGAAAAATTGCACAGGACACTAAGGATAATCACAAGGCTTTCTTTAGTTATGTTAGGAACCTGGGTGGGAATTCCCAGATATGCTCAGAATTAGTCCAAAATGACAAAAAATACACCAAACCCACAGACATTTCCAACATCCTAGCTGACAGGTTCAGCGCAAACTTCTCCCCCCCTCCCCACCAAAGGGCAAATATCTATCCCAGCAGAGTGTTGCCTCCCTGACATCTCAGATGCTCAGGTAAGAGCCGCCCTCTCCAAAGCAAAAACACAGCATCAATGGGACCAGACGGTGTCCCGGGCTGCATCCTACATGAACTCCAAGAAGAGCTAAACCCAAACATAAAACTACTGTTCAATATCAGCCTTACTACAGGATATGTACCCAAAGAGTGGCGTACAGCAACAGTGGTCCCTCTCCACAAAGGTGGTGCCTCAATGGATCCTGGAAACTATTGCACCATAAGCCTGACTAGTTTGGTCTGCAAAGCTATGGAAAGGATCATCATGGACCTCATAAATAAAGATATTGGGGACCTACAGACACTGGATCCTACCCAGTTCGGCTTTGTTAAGGGCAGATCCTGCCTCTTAAACCTGGTTGATTTCTTTGAAACAGTCACCAAGGCCATTAACGAGGAGAAGGTTGTCCACACAGCCTACCTGGACCTCGCAAAAGCCTTCGATACAATACCCCACTCAGGCATAATATATAAGCTCATCAGCTTAAATATAAACCCCTATGTCACTAGATGGGTTGCAAACTGGCTCAAGGACAGAACCCACATGGTTAGAATTGCTGGAGCCATGTCAGACTCCAAACCAGTTACAAGTGGCATCCCACAAAGCTCAGTCCTGGGACCTCTCTTGTTCGGCATATATTTCTCAGAGGTACAGGCCAACACGGAAGGACTGTGACTGACCAAGTTTGCAGATGACTGCAAACTAGGCACCATAATCGACTCTCCAGCCGACACAAGCATCCTACAAAAGGACCTCATAGAAACAGACAACTGGTGCCAGAGCCATGGTCTCAAGCTAAATGCCAAAAAGTGTATAGTCATCCCCTTTGGCAAAAACAAAGTGCCCACAAATTACCACATAGGTGGTAATCCATTAAGTACGGAAGAAGTAATTAGGGACCTGGGGACCCAAGTTGATAGCAATCTCTCATTTGAAACCACGTGGCCAAAGTGGTTAGAAAAACATTTTATATAGCCCACCTAATCATGAAGGGATTCACATCTAGATATGGGGAGATCATCGTGCCTCTTTACTCATCCCTCATGAGGCCCATAATTGAGTACAGTGCCCCTTTTGGGATGTACTTTACCAGACACCTGCAGCAACTGGAAAGACCCCATAAGTACCTCACCAAGAGGATCAAAGGGCTCAAACAGATACCATATGCTGCCCGGTTAAAGAAACTCCAGCTCTACTCAGAGGCATACCGCCTGCTCAGAGGCGATCTGTGCCTGACGTATAAAGCCATGTCCAACCCGGAATTAACGGACATGCTGCACCTCAGAAAATCCAAATCCCATCGAGCTACACGCTCAAGAGACTTGAACCTCAGCACTGAAATAAATAGGACATGCTGGAGGGACAGATTCATAACCCAGAGGCTCCCTTCACCCTGGAATAAAAATTCAGTCCAGGTTAGGCAGAGTCCCACATTGACTCTCTCCAAGTAGAATCTTGATGAGTGGATGGGAGATGGTAGGTTTACCCCGGGTATCACTTCTGTGTCACTGTTAGACAGAGGCACAGTATACTAACCTCGAAAAAGGGCATAGCAAAATTCATTTAAAATGGGTGTCGAAAGACAAACACACTCTGGCTAGGCTTATAAATGCCCTAGGGCAGATAGCCTAGTATGAACCTATGAACCTATGAACCTATGGTATTGTGTTGGATGGTGAGTGTTTCCAATAAGTTTAAATACATGGTATGGGTTTCATGGGTCATACTGGGGGATCAATAGTTTGCAAGGAAGTGGTATTGAATTTTGCCTATGGTGATTTGAATGTGGAGAACCTCAAGTGCATTATCCTGTTTGACCAGCCTTAAGATATATTTATTTTTGATGTAAATCGAGACACCACCTCCTTTAGTCCCTGTCTGTGTAGTAGCTGGTCTAAATGTGTGGAAGGTATTATAATCCTGGAATGTCAGTGTGCTCCCCACAGCTTTAAACCATGTCTCAGTGACCACACAGATGTCAGAATTTTCTAGGGTGAAGACAGCTTCTAAGGAGTGGAGTTTTATGTTTAAACTCCTATCACTGAAAAGTAACACCTTTAGATTTTTTAGGTTTTAATTTGCTATGTCCAAAGTACTTTCAGTTTGGCATTGCTTAAATGAGGTACTATGGGGGAAGACAATGTTTTAGCTAATATTTAAAAGCCTAGAGGGAAGAGGTGCAGATAATCACTGGCAAAGCAACGTGGTCTGTTGATTGTATCTTTCCATGCTGACAAATATTGCACCCCTTAGAATGACACCAGAAACTAATACAATTATTGAAGTCAGTCATCTTTTGTTCACATTGTGGCATTATCCTGGGACAAGGTAAAATGCTGCTCAAAGTTTAGCTCATACTAGCCTAGGACACATATTCAGAGAGCTCCATAATGTGTATCTTCAAATAGTCTAGGGAGGTACATCTCAGGTCATTTACACCCACATGCACTATGACAGAGTCATACTGGTACATGCAGTCCAATGACCTGAGTGTGTGCATAATGTAAACCTTTAAAGCTTGAGGTCAACTGTAACAACAGCTGAATGAATAAAAAGCAAAAACTCCACACCTCGAACGCCAGATACATTTAATAGAAAAAATACACACAGGCAAAGCTTACAGGACACTTCCCTTTGCCAATGTTTATAAACAACAAATACATTCAGTAGCTTTATATCAATCATGTGACACAAAACACCAATCAGACATCATAAAAATTCAAACATAGAATTAATTACATTAAAATCATTTAAAGACACAGCATTCCATCTAAATGCCTCTGACACTACTAAATATATAAAAAGAATATATATATATATATATATATATATATATATATATATATATATATATATATATATATATATATATATATATATATATATATATATATATATATATATATATATATACACACACACACACACACACACACACACACACACACACACACACACACACACACACACACATAAAAAATGTGTCCTTCTTTAAAAATAAAATTTCTCTTTTAACAAAATACTAATACTAAACATAAACAAGTCATATTATATTCATAGTCGCATTTGTTTACACTTCAATATTGCTTTAGGGCTAACAGCAGCATTTAAGCCTGGTTCCTTACCATCCTGCAATTTCAAAATCCATTTATATTCAGCTATTTCTGTGTCATTGCTGATGTCACGCCCTCTTATTCTTTGTACAAATTTTTGTATAATTCTAAACTTAAATGTGCATTGCATACCATTTTCTTTAACATGCTAAGCAAGGGAATTAGTACTTAACTTGTCTTCTTATGTCTAAAAAGTGCTCAGATATTCTGTTTTCTAGCTTTCTATTACATTTGCCTACATAAAAACTATGACATATAGCACAGGAAGTCAAATACACTATATTTTCAGTATGACTTATTAATCTGCACTGGGTATTTAATTGCTGTCTAGACTTTGTGAGCTGAGAAAGACGTGATAACAATAGAAGAGTACTGCTAGAAATTAGAAAGCAAGCATAGTGCAACAGAAAGGGACACAGGAGTGGCAATATTAGCAGAAAGAAAGATCATATTTTGTAGATTGCCCTTTTTACTGCTGTTTCTTGGTGGAGCAGGATGGCAGAGGTCTTGGATCAGAATGCTGTCTTATTCTTCGTAGATAAGACTGATGTACAGCTTGTAATGGAGAAATACATGCTAGATCTTAATGCCATTTCCATGGTTCTGCCTGAAATGAAAAAAATATGTGACTGGAGTAACATTCTGTTTATCATTATGAAGGTTGGTAGAACTTAATCAGTCAAGTTGAAGAAATTTTCTTAGGTTAGTGAGCCCTTCTTCTTGTTTCATAAATCTGTACTGCCAAGGAACTTCATACCTCTTCAGCCACTAGTACAAGTCGGTTACTACATTAAAATGAACCTAAAACACATTCTGGTGGTATACAATTATTTTCTTATATTTTATGTCCATATTGATCAGTTAATTCCATTGTTTTTTTTTCCTTCAGAGACTCTTGTTTGTTTAAATCAAGTAAAGACAAATTTTGTCAGGCCCGTTAAGCTTCCAAACCCTTTTCCACATTGTTGGCAGCTTCTCGTTTGCTGTGCTTACATCTTAGTTGTTAGACCAGGGGTGCTTTTTTGTTTAACAATTGCTTTTCTGTGGCTATTTTTTTTTGCTGCGCTTTTTTAGTTGTGGCATTTTTGTTGCCAGTTATGTTGCACAGCTTGTTACAATAGAAAAGAAAGATTAAAAAGAATGTATGAAATTAAAAAAAAAATGTGGTACACAGAATAGACATTCTAAGTGTATGAAGTGTCTTGCTGAGGTGCATTTCTTAGTAAAGTTCAAACTGTAATCCCTGTTTCAGGATCTAAGTTAGCACCTGCCCCACAATGCCCTCCATCTCAGCCTCCTCCCCTCTATGGTGGCCAGGTAAGTGCAAGTGCGATAAGACACATGTGCACTCACCCACTGAGCCCCTCACTCTAGATGTCAATGAGAATCCACAACTCTTCTGCTGGAGGATGCCAAATTTGGTGCTATCCTCAAAGTAATTCAAGCCAAAGTGGTATGGGCCCATATTTCTCTGTCCATTAGAGCTCATCTTACCAAAGGACGTTCACTTCCCATCTGTACCCCACCATCACATAACATGATGAGGCAGGTGTTGGAGATTTCATAGGAGAACTTGAGACAAGGTAAGGTTGATCTGCTACCCAGTCTCAGTGCAGGTCTTGCATCCAGCCCTGAAAAGGATTCTGTAGTGGCTGCATCTATCTTAAAGAAGGCATTTGTTCTACAGAGTCCTGAAATCTGCTCACCAGATGAAGACTCACATGCCCTGCAATGTATATGAAAGTGCATTTACTCAGCTTCAACCTTCATGCTGCAGGATTCCAGATGGATTTGGTAAAAAAGGTACACAATACTCTGGAAGGGTTGCTAAAAGTAGATAACACAAGGACGTTACTTTTTCAGGTGTATGTTCATTCCTTATATATCACCCCCACATACCTTGTACATAACATGGAGCATGGGGCAGCAATATTGACATTCACTGTCATGCACTGGCATTCCACTTAGAAGCCACATCTGGCACCAGCTTACCGAATTTGCTGAGGATGGGAAGACCAAGTTACTTAGCGCCCCATTTTATGGCAACCTCCTTTTTGGTCAGATAGTAAAATAGGAAGAGGGGAGCAAGACCCTCACTTCCATCTCTGGGTTACTTTTCTGACATGCAGCAAAGCCAATGCCAGTCATTTTTAGATACAACAGCACAAGAGTGCAAATTCTGGAAAAGCCTGTAATGTCTGCATCAGCTTCCCGAATGGTACTCAAAGAATGATAACCTTGGCACTTCAATCAAGTGGACTATGACTCTTCTGTGTTGGACATCAGTGTAATTGCTGAAAGCTTGTCTGACTGCTGAACCCTGGTGTCAGTCATGGAATGTCTGTCTGTCAGTCTGTCTCTCCATTTTTCATCATGGATTGCAATCACAAATGACAAGAGTGTAACAATGGTTATATCAAGAGACTACTTTATTCCTTTCCTATACCCGCTGATCACTACCTCTTATATTGGGAAGCTATGAGAGTTTGGACTTGGATATTTGCAATCAAATACTTTCTAACAGGCATTTCGCATTATTCCAAACTTTTGGAGAAAGACAAGCTATTTCAGGTCAAAGTCATCATAATAGACTGTTTTGGCTATTTTGGCCATTACAGGTTTGGCTCCCACAGCTATGGCCTCATCACCTAGACAGGCCTCTATATCGGATGCCATTGAGGGCACTATTATCACACCTACCTGGCAAGCTTCTCCTGGACCTTTATTTCCTATGCCTAACTACATGGATAGCCCCATTCCAATGGAGTACAAACAGTGTGCTTTCCCAAATAAGGTGGTACATATCCTTTCTTCTGTCCAGACACCTGGCAGAAGAAAACATTTAAAATTAAATGAAAGTATTTCTCCATTTTGGCATTGACCCAGAGTATATATTCTTTTATATCCCTGATTGTAGCTTTCTTAATTGTCTCTCCAACATTTTCAACTCTGAACGTAGTTAATCATCTGTCATCTATCACTGTTCATTTGTCAGCTATATCAAAATTCACCAAGAAAGTGTCTCTTTCCTTGGTTTCAGGTAGAAGTCTATAAAATCTTTCTCAAAGGAATCTTTTTTATGTCCACTGGTCAAAGATCCTGTACCATACTGAGGCTTACATTTTGTCCTGAAATGTCTAACCAAACCTTCCCTTAACCCTATATACTTAGAAAACCTAAAATATGTTTCATGGAAGACCTTGTTTCTGTTCATCAGAGCTGCAAGGCCTTTTTTTGTTTATCATCTTTACACAATATTCCACAAAGACAGTGTCCCTGATGATCAAGCCATCCCTCATGCTGAGAACTGCTAATGAAACTAATTTAAGTAAGTCCGCTGAATTGTCTATATTCTTCCCAAACTAATTCAATAAAGTTAACTATCTGTTACATTGCATGCATGTTTACAGGGAACCCAGATTTTATTTGGCCAGAACTAAGACATTTCCTAAAGGCTGTCAGTTATTTGTTTCATATACCAAAATATTTCAGGGAAAAAAAGTGTCACTGTCTGAATTGCTCACTGATTGTATAAGATTTTACTGTGAAAGTACAATAAATCTCCACCTGATGTACTCAATCATAGCTACTTCTCAGAACTTTTTCAGAACAGCAGATTGATATGTGCAGCTGCCATGTGGGCACCACTGTCTGACAGGTAGCACAAAGGACTAAAGCACTCATTTGTTAATGGGATGCTTCCTGTTCCAAAGGTGCAGGGTTTGAAACTTTTCCAGGGAATTGTTATGGCTAAGCTTGTATAGGCCCTAGGACCAATAGCTTAGTACCAACCTATGAACTGAATACTTTAGTAAGATACTAAAAGCTTGCGGCTGTCCTGCTTGTACAAAGAACAGAACTCCACTCTGAGATACAAAAGTTATGTACACCCATAATGATAGATTTGAACTGGCAGTTGCATTCTGTTTACTACACACTTCATCCTTCCCCTATCCTACAGCTAACAAATCTGATGGCATTTTGTGCTTTATTGTGTTTTATGGTTATATGTCTACTCCATTTTGCACAGACTTCAAAGATCTGAAGAAGGGTCCATAGCAGCACAACTTGTTAGAAAAAAGAGTAGAAACCTGCTAACCTTGGAAAGTTTTTTTTTTTTTTTTTGACAACTGGGCTGACTAAGTTTTAATGGCCTTATTTCTAAAGATAATGGAACTACCAGTCTGGATCTGCAGAAATGATAAGCACAAAGCTTTTGCTTTTCCAAGATGCTGGGATGAGCATTTCTAGATACAAGATTGTTATGAGGATTGAAGACACTGGGTGACGGCATATAAAGTAAAACTGAGAAGAAGATCATACCAATATCTCTCTTTGTTTCAAAACTCTAAGCACTGAAATGAAGCACAAACCCTCATGATGTATTAAATGTTCTTGCTATAATTCCTATTGTTTAACGTCTGTAAAACTATTACTGTTGTAAATGTTCTTGCTATAATTACTTTTAACTCCTGTAAATTTATTATTTATTTTATTTATTTATTTATTTTACATTTTTATTTTACATTTGTTGACCGGGCTAGTCCAGCTGGATATATGTCCATTTTCAGTGGAGGCCCGGGGAGAAAAGCTCCAATGTAATTTACAAATAATTCACAGTAACATTCAATACAAGGTAAAAATTATTAATACATTGAGACAGAACATAAAATCATTGCAGAGAGGCATAGTCATAACAGAGTTTAATAGACATTTGCTATACAGATTCTAAAATATAAGCATCTAATATGGAAAAGTAGAAAAAGTAATAATAAAATATTTTTTTTTTTTGTTTTTACATATGTCTATAGTATGTTATGTGAGGAGGAAATTTGGGAGGGAAGGAAAAAAGAAAGGTTAGTCTGGGTTGTTACAGGAACAAAGCCAGTGCTTATTAAGATGTGTTTTCAGCTGTTTTTTAAAGAGTGGAAGACTAGACAAAGATGAGATATCAGATGGTAGTCTGTTCCACATTTTTCCAACAGAGTTGGAAAAAAGGCTGTCACCTGCAGAGTTATTGGGTATGGTAATATTAACCAGTAGTTTGTTTGAAGAGCATAGCTGTTTCAAGTTATTATAAGGCGTAATGAGGTTAGAGAGAATTGGTGTTTTAGAAGGCTGATAAAGAATGTTGTGAGCAGTTAAGAGCTGTTGATAAGTCAGCCTGTTAGGAAGTTCAAGCCAGCCTAGTTGTTTTAGGTTATGACAGTGATGGGTTCTGAAGAGGGATCCTGTAGCAAATCGAGCAATATTATGGTAGGATGTGGCAAGTTTCTTGAGGTTATATTTAGAGAGGTTGGTATAAATAGTGGAAGCATATAAAAGGGTAGAGATAAGGTGAGAACTAGCTAAGGTGGTCCAAGCTTCAGGAGTAAGGAATGGTTTGATTCTATAGAGGGAACCAATCTTTTTGTTTATTACTTTTATTGTGTTGTTTATATGAGAATCAAAATTGAGATTATTGTCAATAGTTATTCCTCGTAGTTTTGTAGTAGCATCAGGAGAAATCAGAGTGTTATCAGAGGAAGTAATAGAGAAGTTAAGAGAGCTTGATTTGTGTGTGGGTGAGAACAATAGCAACTTTGTTTTCTTGCGGTTGAGGAGAAGGCAACGGTCAGAGAACCAGTGTTCCACAGTGGAAAAAGCTTTTTGGGTAAGTGACAGGAGTTCAGTCTGAGAGGAAGCAGTGCAGATTATAGTGGAATCGTCTGCATATTGTATGCAAGTAGTGTTTGGAATAGCTGACTGGAGGTCATTAATAAATATAGAAAATAGGAGTGGGCCAAGTATAGACCCTTGAGGTACTCCTAAAGAGATAGGAAGGAGAGTAGATAGTGAGTTTTTCCAAAGTACTGCCTGCTGACGATTTTCTAGGTAAGATGTAAACCAGGATAAGGAAGAAGGATGAATTGAGAGAGAGTTTAGTATATGCAGAAGGAGTTTGTGATTTACCATGTCGAAAGCTTTTGAAAGATCTATGAAGATGGAAGATGATAGATTAGTGTTGTGTTAATATTATATACATATAATGTATGTATGTAATATGTATGTATGTAATATAATACATATTAATGTATTAAAGTTATGTATCAAGTCAGTGTTTTTAAAACATGGCTACTATACTATATATAAATGACTATGTACTGTATGACATTGGAGTTTTTCACCCTGGGCCTCCACTGAAAAAGGACATTTGTCCAGATGGACTTTCCCTGGTTAACAAATGTAAAATAAATAAAGTATACTTTTTGAGATGTAAAGATAAAACACAGTACTGCAAGGCTTTAGCAAAGTTACACTGTTAGTGACTGAGAATGGGGATTCCTATCAGTAGGAATGGGAGACAGATAAAAAAAGAATAAAATAAGGAAGTAACCAAGGAAGCAGCAATTTATGGTGAACTAGAAAAGAGGTTAATCCCTTGTTTGCGAAGGACAAGCAGAAAGAGTGTGCATGTGTATCTGTCTATCCCTCTCTCCTTTGATCTATCTATTCATCTATCTATCCATGTAGGTATACAACTATATATATATATATATATATATATATATATATATATATATATATATATAAAGATAAAATTAAAAAGTACATATTGCAAGAAGAAAAGAGGAAGACTGGAGGAAAAGGTAGTTATAGTAAACTGAGGCTTTGGCTAAGTTAGACTGTCGATTAGAGAGGGATAACACGGATTACTGTAAGCAAGACTGGAAGACAGATTAAGAAAATAAGTGAGACAGCTTTGAGAAACATTTGAAGAAAGAACATGCATCATTTAATATGTCAGTGATTGAAATATTGGGTGATCAGTCTGAGGAATGGATGTAGATAACTTGGTGTGACAAGTACTATAAGACATATGGTGCATCAGTACTTTGTGGAATGCTTATGAATGCCTGATAAGAAGGTTTCACCAATGAAATCAGCTATTTTGGGGGGAGCTATGTAATTTTGGGCATGTTTATTATTTTCTGGTTAGAGTTGATAGGTTTAGTCTGTTTCATTATTAGTGGATCAAGCATAAGCCCATAAAATGGAGAGCTCATTATAGAATGTAATTGGAAGGGAGTCTGGATATAGTATATTGAGTCCTTTTTTCTAAGTTCTTTGCATTCATGAAATATTGTGATGATAATATTATAAACTGGATCATAGGAGTTTTCTAGGTTAATGGCCCCAGGGCCCTTACAAGCCTAGCCAAGTCCAACCCATGTTCTCAAGGGTGTCTGGTTCAAGCAGGCACTAAAATCAGCACGTATTGCCCCTGTCCAAGAGGGACACAGGTGGAACCCCTGGGATGAATTTTTGGTTACCCATCCAATCATCCAAATTATGCTTAAATAGGGCCAATGACGGATTTTGTTTACCATGAATACAAAGCTTTTTCCAAAGGTGAGGCAACCTCTGTGAGACAAATCTTTCTCTCCAGTAAGTTCCGTTGATGTCACATACCAGGTTAAGGTGCTTTAAGCGAGTGACCCTTGTGCCATTTGACTTGTGAATGTGCAGCATTTCCATTAAAGCTGGGTCAGAGATTGCTCTATATGCAAGTCACAGGTCGCCTCTGATCAGTCTGTATGACAAAGTAAAGTGACATTGATTTCAGTCTGTCCGCATAATACAAATCTAGAAGACCATGAATTTTCTTTGTAAGGAACCTTAGTGGTCTCTCCAATTGCTGAAGGTGTTTTGAAAGGAACATACCAAAGGGAGCCTTTTACTCTTTTATTGGCCTGATGAGGCAGTATAGTGTCTTGCAGAGGTCGGTTATTAGAAATTCTACATTATTTGTGAATGAACTGCAGGGGTAGAAGATGAACAGGGTTGGCAACATTTCAATACAGTATGATTATAGCAGGGAACTGGTATGCTGTAAGGAAGATAGAAAGAAAACCTGTAATAAAAAAGTAGTTATCTGCTGGGATTCATAAACAAACAAACTTTTCACAGCTGTGCATCACTATATTTTAAGGACCCTGTAGTGTGACATTGTTCACCACTGCTTATATATGAATGAGAGCTCTCATAGAAATGGAAGTCAACAATAAAGGGGGTATAGGAAATCACAGTGGTTGCACTATGTGGACAACAGGCATTATGTAGGCACATTGGGCAAACTGTGCTGTTAAAGCATATATGACATATGTGTTAGACATCACAGAAAAGCGCACCTGAGCAGGCATGAGGGTATGTGTGCTGAAGTGCACAACAAAGTGCCTCCTTGGTGCCAAATGTACAGTGTCAGGGAGGCCAAGGAGGGCTAGCAAGCCAAACAGCCAACTTGATTTATCATATAATGGGGCAGGAAAGGGAGAGATAGCAAAGTAAGAAAAGGTGGAATAGTAAGCAGAGGAAAACACCCACAGCTAACCAAAAGGAATAAATGGTGAAGGGGCAGGAGGGTAGGACACAGTTTGTTAGTGTAACTGGCTACCATTTTTCTTATATGAAGAGGATGGTAGGTTGGAAAGATAGTGAGGAATGTTTGTGGGAATGATAGTGAGAGAAGGGAAGGTTGTTGTGACACACAAGCAAATATAAAATAGACCTAGACAGACAGGGGTGGCATTTCCATAAAAGGTGGGAGCAACAGTGGATGGACACATGCTGAGAGATGGTGGACACACAGTGATGGGTAGGATTTTCAGAATAACAACAATATACAGGGAGATGAAGTAAGACAGGAATTAGGGATCAGGCAGGGTAGATGCCACATTGGCTAGAAGACATTGCAAACAGTTATTACTCAACTTCATCATCATGTGCAGGCTGGGTTTCTAATGGCCTGATTGTAAACTTGATAGTCATGTCACTCAACCAGCCATTCCAGGAGGTCTTCCCCTGATTTTGAAGCAGACATTTCACTACCAGTGCACAACAGACATCAACAATCTACACGTCTGATTCAGTGTAACCACAGGGGACTCCATTCGACCATCTTTATAAGAGAAACTACTCCTTCCATTATGAATAGCGGCTGTAGAATTTACAAAAGTAACTTCTGTCACCCTGGTAACAGGAAAGCCTGGTGCCCACTTGTGTCACAGAACCAGTGGTGTCGACTCAACCAGGCTGAAATGAGAACTACTGCTCCTCTGTCACAACTACAAGAGACAACAAAAAAAAGCGCCCAATAGTGCACACAAATGTTACACAAATTATTAAAGGTGTACAGAGCAGTAATAGTGCACATGACACAAGCACAGCACTCTTGGGAGAGTTGTTCCTGCTTTCTGAGACAACCTTTCTGCTTTTCCTCTGGATCGATGAAACTGTAAGTCACAGTAGGCACAAATGGTTACAGTGTTGTGAAAAAAAAAGATATTTAAAGTAAAAGCCTGTCCATAACCTCCACTTCCCACTAACTAAGCAAGGCAATTAATGCTGCTTTAAATTACTATAAACATTTTTGTACCTTTACTAAGGCTACTAGTCAGCCATACCTGCATTCATGCATTTGTGATCAGGCCTTCATCATTTTGTGTGTGTGTGTGTGTGTGTGTGTGTGTGTGTGTGTGTGTGTGTGTGTGTGTGTGTGTGTGTGTGTGTGTGACAAACACACAGTCTCTCTCACACACACACACACACACACACACACACACACACACACACACACACACACACACACACACACACACACACACACACACACACACACACACACACACACACACACCTACTTCAATCATTTCTGTTCGGTCTGCAGTACTGCTCCAGCCAGAATTCTTTCCATGCAGGCAGATCCACTTCCCAAAAGAGAACAAATTGCTGCATTATGAGTGGATGAATTTGAATAAGAAATAATTGTTCCATTACGCTCTTGCTCACATTGAATGAACAAATAAAGATAAAATAACTACTCCACTCTGGCTCCATTTGAATAAAAATAACTGCTCACATCTGGACTAAAGCTTTTCACGCACACATCCATTCAAAAAGCCAGCTGGAAATATATGAAAGTAAGTCCTTGAGCTCAGTTCCGACAGGTTGGTAGCCCCAATGGAGCTGACTTCATCGTGCACGTGATGATGTCAACTCAAACAGTGAAAAAATAAATAAAAAATAAAACAAAACAGTGAAAAAGTCAGAAATGAAGGGGTGCCACTTGGGAATCATGGCACCCCATTATTTGGACCCCTAAACTTGGTACAAAATGAGCAATTCTGTACAGTTGGGAGGTATGGTTATGCCTGTTGTCAATCCTATTACAAAGGCACTTGTTACCGACACTGAAGGTGGTTTGCAAGCTTCTGTGGAGAAAAACAAGAACATGTTGATCTCCTTCAGATGCCAGAAAGGATCTCTGATGTTCCAAGTGACAGAAGGAGCCATAGTCACAACAGGTTCACCTGAGGAACAAAGTGGTAGTCCTCTGCAAGTGGACAAATATTCAGACATTATGTGATGTGAATCTCAGCAAAGCAATGAGATGCTACAAAGTGGTTATGTAATATAGACCCATAATACTATGAGCTTCTTAGATAGCATGCATGAGCATATGCAGCCCCAGAGCACATAGGCATGCACAGTATAGAACAGCCTATGCTGGAAACATAGTGCATTGCAGTAGCAATTAAGAAACAACTGTAAATGACACTGTCATTAACATAATGGTTCAACTATATGGCACAAATTATCATGATAAAAAGTGGCAGCAGCATTTTTCAAGAGATTGTGTTAAGACCAGTAAGCATGGAATCAGGGATTTACAGCATTATAAACATGATTGTGAAATGGATAACATAGGCATACTGAGGAAAGAGAGGCCACCTAGAAATCTAGCCCTGTATTGTACTGACCACTCATGATGGATGGTAGCAACAAGAACATGGAAAAATTGCTGTATGTGGGAGTAGGAATACACCACAGTGGCATAAAAACATGCCAAGCTGAAGGGAAGGCATGGGTACCAATACACAAAAAGGGCAGCAAATACTATATAAGGCACTATGGCTCCAGTACATTGGGTGAGGGATGGCAAGTAGAGGGTGAGCTGTGTATTAAAGGAATTCAGTACACTGATGCAGGAAGGGGTATGATCATGAAAAGCCCATAGCTGTTGTATGCATAGAAAGGGTAGAAGTGTCACAGCACAACAGGGGTCTGGTAAGTAGGCACCTTATGGGATTTAGCTCAGTGTACAGATTTATGGGATATCCACAATTGGGCATGCACACACATTGATGGCATGTGTAACCCAGGGCCATGCATAACTTGTTATTTGGCCATAAGATAGAGGCAATGCTGGGAAATGGTCACAAACCAGGAGACTGAGATGTTAGTGCAGGTCCTTTGCAGACAGTAAGGTGTTACTACAGCCTCTCTGCAACTGAAGGAGCAGTTAGACATTTGCATGCATCCTTGTGAAGTGTAATGTACACTAACCTATTGGGGAGGATTTTCCTCAATCATTAGTACTGTGAGAGTCTACACCAGGTTTGGGGAAAGCCACTCAATATCAGCGAAATTGGGCCATCACAGAAGAAGTTCACACAGGTGCAGAAATTCTAAGTATTCTTACCTGGGAAGGGTGAGTAACCCATCACACCCAGTGGTGACCTGAATATAAGAGCTGGGCTGGTGATGACTTCATGAATGCCTGTATGGTGTGTGCTGGGTTAGTGTTAGTGAATACCTTGTGGTATAATATGGATCACTGCATGTGAAGAAGGTCTTCTTCATTAAGTGTCTTCTACAGATCTTCCTTCAGGTCTCTCTGATCAGTAATTGCATCACCCTGCATAAATAAGGTACATAGGCAACTATGTGGCATTCATACATTTTGTCATATAGTACTATGGCTGCTGGGAGCGATGCATTTATTATTGTGATGCTGCAGGGTGCAGCACAAGGGGACAGAAAATCCCTGATTTCTACAGGTTAATTATGATTAACAATGATAGCATGTACGTGACACAGTCAGATAACACAGTTCTACTGTCAGAAACACTAAACTTGCAGGCCTCACACATATCTCTCACATTCAAGGAGCCTCATCAGGGACAGACTGAATCTTTAGTATCACTTTGACAGAAATACTATAACAGTGAGTCCCACACAGGCTGTACAGGTGTCTCCATCTCTGACAACATCTGGGATCTGTACTGCCGTACACATACATCCAGGAGGGGAGAGGTGTGATGTGTGAATAGCCATCATGATTCTAGGTCTGCCCCTACTTGGTGTGCCACTTGGCATTAATCAGCTAATGTGCAGGCATGGATTTGAGTACAGACACCCACAAACACTCTTAAGGATACAGTGAGTTTGATGCTCTGCTTGAAGAATGACACAGAGCATTGGCATGGTCTGTGGAATGACATCCTACACCTACATAGTGACACTATGTACAGGGAAAAGGAATAGATGCTATTGTTCTGTTTACTGATGGCTAGCAGAACAGATTGAACTTACAAGTGGTCATTGTTTGATCCATGTTCCACCCCAAGTAAATTAAAATAAATAAATAGATTGATAAACATGGCATCCATTGTTGCTGCAATGCAGCAGATGGAAACTGTCTTCCAGTCTACCTCTGCAGGTCCTGCTGTCCACAGCTATGGAAGGGTCTGGATATGAGGTGACCAGTTCCAGGCTAGACATGCCTAGATGACACAGACTATTCCTGAAGCAGCATTACTGTCAGCTCTAACCACAGAAGCCATCATACCTGTCTGTGGCCAATGTCACATGCATAGCCTGCATGCTCCTCAAGACTCACCCCCTAGGACATAGCACCAGGATGCACATTGTGATTCCTGTAAATCTACACTGGCATTGTCCCCTGTGGGCAGACAAAGCACCATAAGTACATGGGGCCATCATATTGGTCATGAGCACTATACAGTCAATGCTCATGGTATGAGACACACCATCAGGGTGCAAAGATATAGACATGCTCCTGAAGTTCTATACAATCCCTACCATGTAATGTATCCAAACCAAAGAATGCAGGCCACTGCAGTACATATCACCAATGTGTGTAATATGGTAGCTTCACTCCTTCTCTGGACAATGTGACCCCAAACTTCACATAACCTGCTATCAGGCTCTGTTGGCACAACATCCATACAAATCTCTTATGACACTGGCTCATATGAGTGTAGCTGATTAATACACTGTATTACATGTCCTATGTTTGATAACACATGCATAATTTTGATCCTTGGTCTCAGTATTGTGGCCCATAGTTGTTGACCAGACACTGCCTCTTTTCCAGAGCCACAGTGTATTTTGCCTGCTTCTGCCTAAAACTGGGTCCTGATGCTACCTATTCATCCTTTGACAGGCTTCTCTACTGCTTGTTGACTTTCACAACATGTATGGTAGGCCCCACTGGGATGGTTCCATGCTACTGAAGCTAATTTCTCCAAAATATATTATTGCAACATGATGCATGATAAAACTTTCTGGATGCAGATTTTGGATGAATACTATAACACCTTACTGGATGAATCTAGGTCAGTTAAGATAAACAAACATCCATTCCAAAATTCCCCACACCTATATGTGTGTGTCCAATGTTGTATGCTACCTCTGCCATGGAATCATGCTTGTGAATGGGGGTCATCATCCATGGTTTGAATGCAGAGTTAGTATCAGCTGTAACACACTTTGACACCATTATATATGACCTGCTACATGGCTAGATGGTAATTGTATGTACCTGTCAAGATATGCACTTACTTAATACGGGATTCTGTGGAAAGTCACCTTGTATGAAATAATGATGAAAGTCTGACATGTGCCAGAAAAAAGAATCATGGGAACTGCCTGAGAGTCAAATGAACACATTATAGATGATACCATATGCATTGCAAACAACCAGCAGTTGAGGGACTGGAAGCCCTTTCTGCTGAAGTATCTGAATTCTTGAGAATAAGATGGGGCTGTGATAGTAGGGTGTAGAATCCGTGGCTCTCAGGATTCCTTGTGAATGATGTAGGGGTGTGATGGTAAGGTGTAGAATTCATGGCTCTCAGGACTCCTTGGGAATGAGGTGGGCTGTGATGGTACAGTGTTGAATCTGTGGCTCTCAAGACTCCTGAGGAATGAGGTGGGCTTTGATGGTAGGGTGTAGAATCCATAGCTCTCAGTACCTCAGGGAATTAGCACTTTTGTAGAATACCTGCATAGTGGTGGTTCTTTCTTCTGTAGTCCTTGAGGACCATGTATGCAACACTGCATACTGCTACTTGCTGTTGATGAAGTTGTGTAGGATAGACACGGACTTCATTTTCAAAATTTCCCGAGAGCCCTCTATAGGTCACTGAAAGGTCCTGGTAGCTTGGATGGTTAAAGCTATACATACTTTATGATCTAGAGCGATGGTTAATCCACACCTTCCACTTGATTATATATGTAGATGACACAATTTGATAAGCTCCCATATGGTATTCCTATTCACAAAGACGTGGTTCACAATCTGTTAGTGAGTCAGATGCAGATGTGGTCCATTAAGTGCTGGCAGTACTGTCTAGACTGGCTTAGAGGACTGCAACACACCACATTTTGGGCAGTGGCTCAAACATCAGTCATTACCATATGCTGGTATGCATTAACTGCTGCTATCACGTTCTTCCTACTGTTCTGTACATTGCCAGTTCCTGCTGCTCAGATCACATGGCTACTGTGGCTCTGCATGCCTGTTTTATGCATTTCTGAATTGCTATGCCATCCTCAGTGGTATCATTTGCATATTCATTGTCCCTTATCTGTATCTAGTCATTTTTTATACATCATCATTATTCACTCATTTGTAGATCTTGCATACCACAGCTATGTTTCCCCATAAAGTGTCCATGTTTCTTGTGTCTCTGAATTGCCTCCTCCTTCTTGTACAACATTATCTTTCATCCTATTGCACACAGCACAAAGCACTGTCTATGAATGGTATAAGATTATAGATGGATTCAGTGTAAAACCAAGATGGGAGATATTAGAAAGAGCTGTTGGCAATACCGGCTATAAACAGTATATCTTGATAATTAGGAGCAAACCAATACCTACCTGAATAGAAAGTAAACATGCTTGTTTTGTTCATGTTGTAGTCCTTATCTTCTTCTTCTTCTTTCGGCTGCTCCCGTTAGGGGTCGCCACAGCAGATCAGCTGTTTCCATTTCTTCCGGTCCTCTGCATCTTGCTCTGTCACACCAACCACCTGCATGTCCTCGCTCACCACATCCATAAACCTTATCTTAGGCCTTTCTCTTTTCCTGTTACCTGGCAGCTTCATCCTTAGCATCTTTTTTCCCAATATACTCTGCATCCCTCCTCAGCACATGTCCAAACCAACGTAATCTTGCCTCTCTGGGTTTGTCTTCAAACCTTCCAACCTGGGTTGACCCTCTAATATACTTATTCCTAATCCTGTCATTCCTCGTCAAACCTAGTGCAAATCTTAACATCTTCAACTCTGCCATGTCAAGCTCTGACTCCATAGATTATTTAAATGATAATTGGCTATGCCATTGTATTGCTCCCAACTAATATTCTTCCTATTTTTTCCACTCATCTCACACATGTTAGCCCAAATAGTGCTTATCCCACATAGGGCTGTCCCACTATCTGTCTTATCTTTATTAATTTTTGTTCCTTCATATGACCTAACTTGTAAGAACTACATGACTAATTTTAGTCTTTCAGAAGTGACTCGCCTTGTAAAGCTACATGACTTATGTACCTCATATATATTGTAAAAAAAAATAGTATTCCTGTATGCCTGAAGCATGTGTTTATATTGGATTCTGTTATTATATTTTGCTATAATATTTTTAAGTTCATTTACATATTATTAGCAATGTACTACTTAAACTAAGTTTGCTGCTTGTACCTTTATAATGTTCTTTTTGTTGTGGAGCTTTTCTCCTGGGTCTCCGCTGAAAACGGGTTTTTTCAACCCAGTCGGACACTACCTGGTTAACAAATATACATAAATAAATAAATTATAGCACTTGGTTCTCTCAGGCAGTATAGAAACTACCATACACTCACTGGCAATGAAATTCTACTTAACATGACTAATTCAGTTTGTGAGGTGAAACTATCTATGTAATCTGGGGGCACCCATCTCACCCAATAAGATTGCCTGCAAGCATCACACACTACCAAACACATCTCATCACAAACACACTAAATCCCACTAAACTAAGTTATACTGAGACAGTGAAAAGTCACTAATGAAGTATCCTAGGATTAGGAAGCCTAGGTCTCAGCAGATACCCAGCACCTCATCAGCACTTGGTCCACATATGGGAAAGGGTTACCGGAGGGTACATCACACACCATCTTATACTATTGCCAGGCATGCTAATTTCACAATCATAAGGCTGGACAAAGGTAAGATTCCAGTTAGTTGGTTTGCTGGTGTCAAGATCCATGATGTCACAAAGGCTCTAATGTCCCTCTCATTAGAGGAATATAATTACATCCTAGTGGCAGTCTGTGTGGGTGTGAAGGACCTGTGTATCCTGAGGCTTGCAAATCACCATGCACATGTCCAGCGTAGGCAAGACACTGATCCTGACTGGAATCCTTCCTTTACCCATAATGATACTTATATACAAAGAAAAGATGACTGGCTTCAACAATTGTCATAAGTAGTCACTGTGAGGACAGGGGGGTCAGTGTATATGTCAGCATGGGGCAGGATGATTGACAGTACAACTTTGTTTATCAAAGATAACCTACAGCTCTTATTCCATTGCTTCTACCTACTGGCTAAGTGCGCTGCTGCCCTATCCTGCATTTTTTAGCTAGATTCTGCCTAGTGAACATCCTGGCATAGTAAATATCAATGTAGCCATTTTCAACCCTTTGGTATGGACTATATAACCTCTAGACAGATTCCAGAGACCAAAAGACTAAACCATTGAGCCCTACTTTCCCCTAAAGAAGACAAATTTTCATCTCATAGCCTTCTACAGGACACCCTCTATGTCTTCTAATGGATAACCATTTGAAATTTCAGGACTGACTGCTCAAATAATAAACCAATTTTATTTGTTGAAAATAAGCACTTTTGTCCATAAACACTCAATGAATTTCATCAGACATTGCATCCATGTAATGTATTGATTTGCGTGCTATGCTCATAGCCCCTCCCACCTTCTTGTTGTGTTTACTAAATCATTGTTAAAAACAATAAATACATCTTAAACCAAAATTCGTAATGATCAACCATAAATATATACATTTAGACACATTTAAACTATCCATCCACATTTTAAATCAAATAGGAAAACAATACATTGAAAATATTTAGAACATTAAAAGAAGATTGTACTGGTGTTATGAGTTGAAGCTGAACCAACCCATGAACATACTGAAATATGTCCCGGGTAAGTCAATCAGACATTTAAATACATTAGAAAAATACAAAAGTACTCTGACTGAGATGTATACAACCACGCTATCACCAATGAGTGCACGAACCTTTTCTTCTTTTCAAAAAACGGATTTTATTCCAAGCACACTAAGCCATAAAAACAGTGTTGAGCGCTTTCACCCACTACAATGTGGGCTTCTTCAGAACACTGAAATGCTAAACAAAAACTCCTTTTATTTAGAATTTGGCGCCAAAAATAAATCCGGCATTTAAAGCCGTATACTAATATACTCTCTTTGCAACAAAAACTGCTTCCCCAAAAGAATATATACACAAACATCCCCTAAAACATGTAACTCTAAACATCAATGAACTGCATCTACTACACAAACAAAATTTTGTAAAATGCATAAAAAATATAACTTCTAAATCAGATAATAATATAGTATGCACTTATCACATAAATGAAGACATTGCTAAGTCCTAAAAACATATACCATACATTGTATTATAAAATATTGTGAAAACAACTGCAATATGAATATGGTTGTAAAAATAAATTCATGCTTGCAGTACCCCTATGCTCTATGAATAATATATGTCTGGCATATTGTAATTAATTATAAAAAATAATAATATTGAAGGAAATAAGCTAAACACTCCCTGTAGATTACAGTAAAATTGTTATTAGTAATTGTTTTGTTTTGAAAAGATTTTTTGTTTTTTTAAAAAAAAATTTTGTTTTTAAAAAAAAATACATAACCAATTAATACACCGCTGATCACATTATGCGAATAAATCTAATGCATCTCTAAAATAGATTTGCAAGAAATATAATCATTAAGTCCAGGTGGATTCATGGCATCTAAATATAATTGCCACCACGTTTCCTTAAACACTAGTAGTGCTTTGTGGTCACACCCCCAAGGATCTGTATTAATAATTTCCAGTATGGCAAACCTAAATTCGTGAGTGTCTCCCATCTTTTCAATATGCCTGTATAATGCATTAGTAGTATCTTTCCTTCTTATACAGTAAACATGATCATAAATGTGTTTTCTGAAACATCTTTCGGTTTTGCCTAAATAAAAACTGGAACATGCTATACATTTAGACAGATAAATAATCATCTTGGTCTTACAGTTACCATATTTAAATTTGATCCTAGTATGAACCATATTATCAATCGTTATACTAGCTGCTTCTAACATGTATACACATTGATTACACATCCCACATTTTACAGTATGTTTCCCTTTCTCTCTGTTGTTTTTTGTTGTGGATGTCATTTGATTGTATCTCTCCAGATACCATTTAATATTGTGGCCCATTTTGAACACGAACCTAGGTTTGGTTCCTATTATATCCGTCCAGCTCATATCCCTCAACAACATAAACCAATATTTGGTTAATATGTTCATAACCTGTTCTACCTCCAAGTTGTATGTTAATATACAAGATCTCTCATACTGAATGATATATATTTGATTATCTTGATTTGAATTACTGAACTTGTTAGATCTAAACCTTTGTATGTCTCCAGATCCCAATAATGGTTTGTATTTTTTCCCCATTCTGATTTGATGTTTAGACCTGCTTTTGCCATCATCCCAGGGGGATATCCCCTCTCTCCACATAGATGTATAATAAAGGATACTTCTTCTATCATCTCAGTATAATGTGAGGTCATTCGTACAGCTCTTATACATTGACCCTTAAATATGTTATACTTCATTTTGTCTGGATGGTAACGCCCATATTCTAAATAATCATTAGAGAATGTACTTTTCTGATGTATGCGGGATTTAATTTCCCCTTCATGTCTATATACATATGTATCTAAATGGGGCAAACCTACTTGACTATAGGCGTAAGTAAATTTTAAAAATGTACTACTGTTATTGATGAAATCAATAAACTTAAATACATTCTTTATACTGTCATCCCATAGTATATAAATATCATCTAGGAATCTGGAGTAATGTTTAATCTTCTTAAAATGTTCACTGGGAAACAATTTGGTATCCTCCCAGTCTAGCACAACCAGATTTGCAAAAATAGGTGCGCAGGCTGCACCAATCGCCGCTCCCCTAACTTGATGAAAATGTTCGCCTTCATAATAAATGAAATTGTTGTCTAATACTATAGACATGCATTCCATTATCAAACAGGTTTTGTCCCAATCAAAATTGATATGTCTTCTAATGCTATTACAGAAGACATCCAACCCTTCTTGTTTGGGGATGCATGAAAATAAATATATAAAATCTATGGTAACTACTATGCATTCCTCTTTCCATGTGTCTACTGGAAAATTACTTAGGAATTCCCAAGAATCCTTAACCCTATGCATTATATTATCATATATTAGTTTAAGCCAGATATCTATAATTTTTCTGATTGGAAATGTTTTGGATTTACTACCGGAAACTATTGGTCAGAGGGTTGGGTCTAATACATTTTTGTGGACTTTAGGAATACCTACTAAAGTCACAAGTCTTGGATATTTAACCTTCAGACTATCAGATACCACATCTGTTATTCTTCCATCAATAAGAAATTCCTCTAGATAGGAATCTATGCGCTGGTATACAATATGAACCTCGTTGATGGATATAGTTTCATAATTGCCTGACTGATATAAAATATCATAAATTTTTTTGATGTATAAATTGTTGTTATAAATGACCACCCCTCGCCCTTTATCTGGCTTCATTACTCTAATATTGTTGTCCATTTGTAGAGTCCTTAGTGTTTGTATTTCATCATTGGTTAAGTTATTTCCTGATTTGTTATTTTTCACCTTATAATAAAGTTGGTATATCTCCCACATCACCAATTTTTCAAAAAAATTAAACTATCCATCCACATTTTGAATCAAATAGGAAAAAAAATATACATTGAAAATATTTAGAACATTAAAAGAAGATTGTACTGGTGTCATGAGTTGAAGCTGAACCAACCCATGAACAAACTGAAATATGTCACGGGTAAGTCAATCAGACATTTAAATACATTACCAAAGCATCTTATCAGAAACTCTTATCATTACTAAAGTAAACTAAAAACATGGGGAAGATTGGCACAAGGCTAAATAAACTACATCCCTGGTATTACAATCAAATACACCCCTCAGTTTATAATGTACCCCTTAAGAGTAAAGCCTTCTCCCACTTATATGTACTTACATTGTGGACAAAATACACATTTCCTCATTTTGGGAGTTTTTGTCCTGTTCGTATACCCATCACATGATTTCACCAAAATATCTTTGATGTTCATGCCCCTCCTAAATGTAATGTTTGGCTTGACCCCAACTTCCTTCCTAATTGAACTATTTTCTTCCAATACTACATAGCTTTATTACTTTGGTTGCATTGCACTTTAGTAATGATAAAAATTTCTGATAAGATGCTTTGGTAATGTATTTTATTGTTTGATTGACTAACCCAGGACATACTTCAATATGTTCATGAGTTGGTTCAGGTTCAACAAATGACACCAGTATGGCCTTCTTTTAATGTTCAAAATATTTTAAATATATGTTCTTCCTGTTTAATTCAAAATGAGGATCATCATCATCATCTTTCGGCTTTTCCCATTAGGGGTCGCCACAGCGGATCATCTCTTTCCATTTCTTCCTATCCTCTGCATCTTGCTCTGTCACACCAACCACCTGCATGTCTTCTCTCACCACGTCCATAAACCTTATCTTAGGCCTTCCTCTTTTCCTCTTACCTGGCAGCTCCATCCTTAGCATTTTTTTCCCAATATACCCATCATCCCTCCTCAGCACATGTCTAAACCAATGCAATCTCGTCTCGCTTGCTTTGTCTCCAAACTGCCCAACATGAGCTGACCCTCTAATATACTGATTCCTAATCCTATCCATCCTAGTCACACCGAGTGCAAATCTTAACATCTTTAACTCTGCCACATCCAGCTCTGACTCCTGCCTTTTTGTCAATGCCACTGTCTCCAACCCATATAACATAGCTGGTCTCACTACCCTCTTGTAGACCTTCTCTTTCACTCTTACTGGTACCAGTCTGTCACAAATCACTTCTGACACTCTTCTCCACCCATTCCACCCTGCCTGTACTCTCTTCTTCACCTCTCTTCCACATTCACCATTACTCTGAACTGCTGATCCCAAGTACATAAACTCATCCACCTTTACCAACTCTACTCCCTGCATCCTCACCATTCCTCTACCCTCCCTTTCATTTACACACATATATTCTGTCTTAGCCCTGCTGACCTTCATTCCTCTGATCTCTAGAGCATATCTCCACCTCTCCAGAGTCTCCTCAACCTGATTCCTACTCTCACTACAGATCACAATGTCATCTGCAAGCATCATAGTCTACGGGGCCTCCTGCAAAGAACAACAAGCACAGTATCCACCAACAGATTAATTATAAAAACTCAAATCTCTGATGTCTCGGCCAAAGCCTTCAAGGAGAATAAAACACTCTCAACAATGTAGCAATATATACATCTAAATATAAGATAATTACACAATTAATCAATTATCTCACACATCAATTAAGTAATGCCTTCCAATTGAACTCCTCATTTAGCCCAAAAGGAGACATAGTTTTAAATTTTAAAATATACATAGCTTCTTTCTGTAATAAAAGAGTTTTCACATTCATATTATAATATGCAGAGACACAAATTTGTTCTAACACAGTGCCTTTTAAACCAACACTACTCTTGTTATGAAATTGTGCAAAATGTAAAGCTACAGGACTATCAACATTAGCATTGTTTATATCCCTAATATGCTCTAAGAGCCTTGTTTTAAATGCCCTTTTAGTCTCTCCTATGTAAAATTTATTACAGGGACATTGTAGGGAATATACAACACCTACTGATTTGCAATAAAAGCAATTATTAGTACTAAATTTAACTTTATTTATAAAAGTAAAATAAGGTACAATGTGCTTGCAGGCTTTACACTTCCCACAAGGGAAAGTTCCAACTTTAACAGGTTCCCTATATATTTCTGGGGAAGGTACACTAAACTTACTTTTAACCAAAAAGTTTTTAATGTTTCTTCCCCTATGGTAAGAAAATTTTAAATTCAAATTCAACCACTGTTGTACATTCTTTAAAGAATATAAAAAAAGCCAGAAACGGCTCACTATATCAAGAAACTGCATAGTAAAACAACCAAAAGTGGTTACAAAATAAATATTTTCATTTTGCTTATTAATACTACCATATCGTACCACATCACAACCAAATGTGTTAACATTTCTACAAACTGTTGGTTTAATACCTCTTACCAACCTATCAAAACTTTTATTCAAAATTTCCTTACCATACCCTCGAGCTATAAATGAGTTAACCAAAGATTTCATTTCTTTATGAAAAATTTCAGGCTTGTTACAAAGTTTATATATTCGTAACATTTCCCCATAAGGTAAGGCATTTAATGTATAGGGAACCTGTTAAAGTTGGAACTTTCCCTTGTGGGAAGTGTAAAGCCTGCAAGCACATTGTACCTTATTTTACTTTTATAAATAATGTTAAATTTAGTACTAATAATTGCTTTCATTGCAATTCAGTTGGTGTTGTATATTCCCTACAATGTCCCTGTAATAAATTTTACATAGGAGAGACTAAAAGGGCATTTAAAACAAGTCTCTTAGAGCATATTAGGGATATAAACAATGCTAATGTTGATAGTCCTGTAGCTTTACATTTTGCACAATTTCATAACAAGAGTAGTGTTGGTTTAAAAGGCACTGTGTTAGAACAAATTTGTGTCTCTGCATATTATAATATGAATGTGAAAACTCTTTTATTACAGAAAGAAGCTATGTATATTTTAAAATTTAAAACTATGTCTCCTTTTGGGCTAAATGAGGAGTTCATTTGGAAGGCATTATTTAATTGATGTGTGAGATAATTGATTAATTGTGTAATTATCTTATATCTAGATGTATATATTGCTACATTGTTGAGAGTGTTTTATTCTCCTTGAAGGCTTTGGCCGAGATGTCAGAGATATGAGTTTTTATAATAAATCTGTTGGTGGATACTGTGCTTGTTGTTCTTTGCATCTGGTTGCTTCTTGGTTCATTTTTTTGATGTCTATGGGGCCTCGTGTCTGATCTCATCTGTCAACCTGTCCATCACCACTGCAAATAAGAAAGGACTCAGAGCTGATCCTTGATGTAATCCCACCTCCACCTTAAATGGATCTGTCACTCTCACTGCAGTCCTCACCACTGTCACACTACCCTCGTACATATCCTGTACCACTCTTACATACTTCTCTGCCACTCCCGACTTCCTCATACAATACCACAACTCTTCTCTAGGCACCCTGTCATAGGCTTTCTCCAAGTCTACAAAGACACAATGCAACTCCTTCTGACATTCTCTGTATTTCTCCAATAACACTCTCAGAGCAAACACTGCATCTGTTGTGCTCTTTCCTGGCACGAAACCATACTGCTGATCACTAATCATCACCTCCCTTCTTAACCTAGCTTCTACTACTCTTTCCCACAACTTCAAGCTGTGACTGATCAATTTTATCCCTCTGTAGTTACTGCAGCTCTGCACATCACCCTTATTCTTAAAGATAGGTACCAAAACTCTTTTTCTCCACTCCTCAGGCATCCTCTGACTTTCCAAAATTTCATTAAACAATCTAGTTAAAAATTCCACTGCCATTTCTCCTAAGCACCTCCATGCTTCCATTGGGATGTCATCTGGGCCAACAGCCTTTCCATTCTTCATCCTCTTCATAGCTGTCCTTACTTCCTCCTTGCTAATCTGTTTCACTTCCTGATTCACTATCCCCACATCATCCAACCTTCTCTCTCTCTCTGATTCTCTTCATTCATCAGCCTCTCAAAATACTCTTTCCATCTACTCAACACACTCTCCTCTCTTGTGAGTACCTTTCCCTCACTATCCTTTATCACCCTTACATGCTGCACATCTTTCCCAGCTCTGTCCCTCTGTCTAGCCAATCAGAACAGGTCATTTTCTCCCTCTTTAGTGTCCAATCTTTCATACAACTCTCCATATGTCTTATCCTTAGCCTTCACCACCTCTCTCTTTGCCATGCGCCTCATCTCCTTATACTCCTGTCTACTTTCTTTGTCTCTCTGACAGTCCCACTTCTTCTTTGCCAGCCTCTTCCTTGGTATACTTGCCTGTACTTCCTCATTCCACCACCAGGTCTCCTTGTCCTCCTTTCTCTGTCCAGATGTCACACCAAGCACCTTTCTAGCAGTCTCCCTTACTAGTTCTGCTGTAGTTACCAAGCTATTCGGTAACTCTCCACTGCCTCCCAGTGCCTGTCTTAACTCTTCCCTAAACTCCACTTCACAATCACCCTTTTTTAACTTCCACCATTTAATCCTTGGCACTACTTTCACACTCCTCCTCCTCTTCTTGATCACCAACATCATCCTACAGACCACCATTCTGTGCTGCTTAACTACACTTTCCCCTACCACCACTTTACAGTCTCCAATCTCCTTCAGACTGACCCTCCTACATAGGATATAATCCACCTGTGTGCATCTTCCTCCAATCCTGTACGTCACCCTATGCTCCTCCCTCTTCTTAAAATACGTAGTCACCACAGCCATGTCCATCCTTTTTGCAAAATCCACAATCATCTGACCTTCTGCATTCCTCTCCTTAACACCATACCTACCCATCACTTCCTCATCCCCTCTGTTCACGTCACCAACATGCCCATTAAAGTCCGCTCTAATCACTAGTCTCTCACCCTTGGGTACACTCACCACAACTTCATCCAACTCACTCCAAAATTTCTCTTTCTCATCCATTGCACACCCAACTTGTGGAGCATATGCACTAACAACATTCATCATTACACCATCAATTTCAAGCTTCATAAACATCACTCTGTCAGACACTCTCTTCACGTCTAAAACACTCTTGGCATATTGTTCCTTTAGTATAACCCCTACCCTATTTCTCCTGCCATCCACACCATGATAGAACAATTTGAACCAGTTTCCTAAACACTTGGCCTTACTTCCCTTCCATCTGGTCTCTTGCACACACAATATATCAACCTTCCTTCTCTCCATCATATCAGCTAGCTCTCTTCCTATACCAGTCATACTGCCAACATTCAAAGTTCCTACCCTCGCTGCTACACTCCTAACCTTCCTCCTCTCTTCCTGCCTTCGGGCATGCCTTCGCCCTCCTCTTCTCCTTTGGCCAACAGTAGCCCAATTTCCCCCAGCACCCTGTTGGCTAACAGTACTGGTGGCTGTCGTTGTTAACCCAGGCCTCGACCGATCCAGTATGGAAATATGAAATTTTTGCGCCATAAGTGATGTCGCAGAATTTTTACACTGGATGCCCTTCCTGACCCAACCCTCCCCATTTATCCGGGCTTTGGACCGGCACAAAGAAATGCACTGGCTTGTGCATCCCCACTGGCTGGGTTTGATTCAAAATGAGGATGGATAGTTTAAATGTGTATAAATGCATGTATTTATAGTCGATTGTAACATTTTGGTTTAAGATGTATTTATTGCTTTCAACAATGATTTAGTAAACATAATAAGAAGGTGGGAGTGGCTACAGACATAGCCTACAAACAGCTGTTGTTGGGAGTGGGTCAGTCTCCCCATTGTTCTATAGCTTTAAGTCAGTTATGATGGAGATTGCCAAACAAACAGGGGAACCAGTATATTGCATTTTGCCCCTAACAATCCGACTGGTATTGCAGCTAAGTAACAAAATATACAAGAACACATAAAAGTTAAATCTTTTCAGGCTGTAATGTCCATGTATGCAATATGCCTTTTTAAGTCACCCCTAAAATTCAGCTGGCAGTAGACTGTGGCCTTTGTGGTAAGTGGATGTCCACTAAATGCCAGCAAAGAAAACACCATAAATCTGATATGCATAATTTAAGTAATGCTTCCCTATATAAAGTAAAAGATTTGTGATGCACAGGGAGAATATCAGTAAAACAAAAATGAAACATTGATAAACTTTTAGAAGTTGTTGATTTGGCCTGAAAGTTGTATATTTCTCATACAGCAGTAGCTATGGTTGTGTAGTATCAAGGCCAGGACACTTTATAGCTGCACAAATGGGTGTTCTGCAACTGCACAAACTTAGTTCTTTTCAGATTCTCCATTTAAAAATAGATTTAGAGAAAAAAGAAAGATGCAACCATAAGGAATTTGGACAGCTCAAAAAGATTAAATTTCTCAGTTGTTTCAATCATGGGTCAGCATATGAAAAAAACTGAAATGGAAAGAAAGTTTTAACAAGCCCCTTAGTTTTTCATGTACCCCATAAGCAAGTCAGTTAACTAGTCAGTGCTTTCAGGTCACCACTGAAAACAGATATTTCTCTCCAGTAGACTTAAAAAATAAAAATCAACAATGCCCTTAACCTAAATCAGGGTACATTAGCATGGTGCAAAGATGACAACTGATTTCATAACTATCCAGGACTTACTCTGTTTTTTGTTCACTTTCCCTGCCTCCTATCTCTCACTGAGTATGACCAAGGGCAACTCTCTGCTCCTCTTTGAAATATACCTCCCCTTAGGGAACATAGTAATGAGCAACCTCCTACATAGGGTGGGCATGCCCATCCCTTCTCTGCTGCACCATCAGTCGCCAAGCCACTAATCAAACCCAGGCTAGCTGGGACATAGTCAGGGCTTTATCCCTGAATGAAACCCTGGCCAGCTGAGACATAGTCAGGGCTTTATCTCTGAATCAAACCCAGACCAGGTGGGACATTGTCAGGCTCAAACTCAGTCCAGCTGGGACATAGTCAGGGCTTCATGCTTGAATCAAACCAAGGACAGCCTGGACATAGTCAGGACTTTATCCCTGAATCAAACCCAGGCCAGCTGGGACATTGTCAGGGCTTTATCCCTGAATCAAACCCAGGCCAGCCTGGACATAGTCATGGCTTTACCCCTGAATCAAACCCAGGCCAGTCTGGACATAGTCATGGCTTTATTCCTGAATCAAATCCAGGCCATCTGGGATATCGTCAGAGATTTATCCCTGAATCAAACCCAAATCAGCTGGCACATAGTCCGGGCTTTATCCCTGTATCAAACCCAGGCCAGCTGGGACATAGTCAGGGCTTTTTCCCTGAATCAAACCCAGGCCAGCCTGGACATAGTCAGGTCTTTATCCCTGAATCAACGCCAGGCCAGCTGGGACATAGTCAGGGCTTTATCCCTGAATCAAACCCAGGCCAACTGGGACATAGTCAGGGCTTTATCCATGAATCAAACCCAGGCCAGCTGGGACATAGTCGGGGCTTTATCCGTGCACACCAGTGGAGGAGCTGAGACATTGTGTTTTCTTGATGAGTTGTTAAAGCAAGGAAACATTCTGTAAAGCAAAACAAGTATATGATGAATTTTCTTTACAGTTTCTTTACTGTCACTTTTACCATTTCTTTATGGTTATTATTTCCTGAGTATATGCCTAGCTTCTGTATTCATCTCTTACATGTCACCACTTCATATACCATTAGCAAACTGTTTTCAGTGCAGTTTTTGTCCACCTTTCAGTAGACCATAACAGAAGTCATTAGTGAGGTATGCACAACTACACGCTGAGGAATGTGCAATTACAGGCACCAAACATGACATGAAAGCATGGGATCAAAATTCTGTGCAGCAAGTCTGACAAAAGGATAAGACAATAGATGCCATGTGCCCTGTGTCAGGATATGAGATAGATGCATAGAGTCATCTTATGGAAAACTAGTGTTCAGTAATCAGTAAACTCTTATAAGAATATGGACACAGTAGTAAGTACTGAGGTCAAAGCAGGAATGTGAACTAAAGTACAATTTCAAGGTGACCTCAGATAATACGGTATATATGAATACATTCCAAGTGAAGAATTACAGATACATTATGTTAGACAAAGACAGAGCAAGATTGCAAATTTCAATAGCACATACACACACACACACACACACACACACACACACACACACACACACACACACACACACAAAATCTGTAAGAGAAAACCATTCTGTAACACTAATAGTTGTAGTGTTATGGAAATGGTTTTTCTAAGACAAGGTATAGGATTAGGGTTAGGGACAAGTTTATAGTTAGGGATAGCAGACTTCACTAAGGGATGGAGGGGCATGATGCTCCCCTGACCAATTCATTATTGCCTGCTAACCCTAACCTTAACCTGACCCTAACCCTAACCCTAACCCTATGCCTTACCTTAGAAAAAACATTTACAGAACACTACTTACTTAACCGGGAAAGTCCAACTTGGAACAAGTCAATTTTCAGTGGAGGCCCAGGGAGAAATGCTCCAGACACATGTCTTTGTAACATGGGAGGAAACCGGAGTACCTGGAGAAAATCCACATGAACACAGGGAGGACATGCAGACTTAGCATAGAAGGCACACCAGCCAAGAATCAAACCAGACAAACT
>NC_056726.1:1321950157-1322000157 GCF_019279795.1 Protopterus annectens | reverse complement strand
ATGATGCTCATGCTTCTCTTGGTGGCATGCATGGAGACCAGAGGTCCATTACTGGACATGACCTGGACACTGAGCACACAGCCTCATGCTGGATTTGCACACAGTTATTCTCTTGTTCAGAGAGCTCATACTCACTGCACTTTAACTTATAGCTTTTTGTCATCATTTTCACCATCAGAACAATTCCCCATTACAGTGGCAAAATCACTGCTACTATTGTTGGCCAATATGCACACACAAATGCACACACACAACACTCATATGCATACTCAAAAAAGTATTTAATTCAGCTAGTTTAGATAAAGTTCTGACCAAAACTGTAGTGACAATAGATCTACCTTACAAATACTGTGAATTAGGTACTTACACCATGACGCTTACTATAACTTTTGGATGTGCTCCCTCCTGAGAAAGCACATTAAATGATTGTAATTCCCAGAGACTTTAATGTAAATGCTTGGGGGAGTAACAATTAATATGGCAATGAAGGTTCTCAGGCTAGCATGTTAATCAATATGTATGAGCCCCTGGAATTAATACTGAAGTAATGTGTTGTGTTTTGAAAAAAACTTCTGCAATTTAACATAGGCTACTTACTGTATATGATTTCTATCTCTCTCAGACATACACACACACACACACACACACACACACACACACACACACACACACACACACACACACACACACACACACACACGCACACACACATACATGAAATCAATATTGAATTATAGATGTAAATTAACATTGAGATAAAATATCTCCCAAACAAGCCATTGTCTTCCAATATAAACTTTGAAACTATAAAGATCCAAAATAAACCTACTGTCCCATTTGCTTACTTTTTATAGACTTTTGTTCAGTGAATTATGTCTTGCATTCTGTATTATTAGGGTCCCCTTTCTCATTGACCTTCTGTGTCTTGGTAAATGGAATTACTCCATTAAAAGCAAAATTAAGAACTTAAATTTCTACCAGAACATAAATATATTGGAAAACATATTTTTTATCCAATACCTACCCCACCAGTGGTACAGATTTCCCATTCAAATTAAACAAAAAGTGATACCTTAACATCCTTCAAATTCAATGTAAATGACTGGTTAGTCATAAATTTGCTCCAGAGCTAGCCTGCGTTGGCCTTCTTGAGAAAGGAGGAAGAACATGAGGGTGCATACTGACAAGACATAAATGGTCTTGTGACTCAGTAATCTTGAATCTCCTATGATCCTAAGATTTTTTTTTTGAATGGAGAAAGCCCTCCAGAACTTCTATGTACATGGCTTTGTCCCCCCATGACTATAAATATACTGATTCTGAGATTACACAATAGTGGAAAAAAAAAGACAAATTCTGTTACCCACCTCCACTTCACTTAGTTCCACCACCACCACCATCAGCAGCAGCAGCAACCTCTTTTTTCCCATTCAGTTGCACTGTTGCATCAACTGCTGTCACCTTTCTCAAATCGGTGCCATACTCTTTCCTTGTTTTGCAGTCATGCCTAACTGCTGCAGATCTTCTCTCACACAATCTGTGCATCTCTTGGCTGGACTTCCTCATTTTATGTTGCCTTCCTCCTGTCTCTCCCAAATGCTTGTTAACCAATCATCTTCTGTTTTCTTGAACATTTACGTGAACCGACATAATCTATTTTCCTTGACCTACTCCATAACGAGGGTAATTTTGGCTTCTGCATTGATGTCCTCATTTCTTTGTCTGTCTCACATCCTTCCACACATCTCAGGTACTTCATCTCTATCATCTCCGGCTTCCTTAACAGGTCTAGCTTCACATCCAGGTATCTATGACATAGAGAAGCACTGGGACACCATTGTTTTGTATACCTTACTTACAATAAGACAAAAACACTAAACCATATGATTTTTTTATATATTTTTAAAGTGTATCATTGGGATTTTAATTTACATTCATTAAAATCTTTCATTGGGAAACATGTCCTTTTCCTTTGGACCTCCTGGTTTCGTGTTTTTGCTTGTGGATTTATACTAGGAATTCCTGCCTTCGTTTGGTTTTATTTCACTTATAGTTTGTCTAGAATACATAGAACTGAAATTTGTTTCAGTATGCACACATGTATTATCCAGAACAGAAGGAAAATAAAGAAGCCACCATGAAATTATACTTGTGAACTACAAGAGTTTTCTGCGTAAATACGTAACAGATGTCGTACAGCTCAGCACTGCAGGCATTGTAACTGATGTAGATAATGATATTTCAGGGTTTATACCCAGACGCAGCACACAAGCAGACATTGCAGAAGTGCAAAAATAGCACATTAAATAATATATGACAGAATAATAAAACAAAAGTAAACAAGCCGAAAAATCATATTAGGCTCACAAACCTATGTGACTTTTTTGCCTTAAAATCCTCTCTGCATTCAAATGATGCAGGAATCACGGTTATGAGCATAATAAATTTATTTTCATTGTTTGCTTGCTACCGGTATTTGTTGTTCTGTTTTGCTTTGATCTTTTATTCATTTAAAATCTACATCTGGCAACTTACCCCAGCTGCAGCTATACTGTCATCAGAAATTCAAGGTTAGTACAAAACCTGACCATGGCATGGAACGGGTCACTTTGGAGTAGCATCATAAATGCCAACCATGCCCCTCAGATCTATAGGTAAAGGTGAGTCACCACCTTACCAATGTTGATCTGTCATCTGTCTGAAGAGCAGCAGTGGGATGAAAGAGCCGGTGAGCACATTACTCAGGGTCAGAATATAATCACAGTGTCTGCAGTATGGCATGTGGACATCACAGGAACACAACAACATTCTAACCAAGGGATCACAGGGACCATAAGATGTGCAGCCATATACACCTCTAAGAAGACCAACTTAAAAGTTCTTGCCACCGTTTTCAAACACTTAATAGTGTTCACGTCCCAAGTCAAGTAGGGCTGTACAGGATGAACTCTGTGTAAATTTGTGTCTGTCCATCTAGTCATCAATACTAGCCTAGATAGTACTTTGACCTGTAGTGGTAACTTATTTCATTGGTTAGGAATACATTAAGTTAGGAACCTTTCATCTCCGGCAAGTCCTATTTATTCATTCATTGGTGTAGATTTAGGTCCCAAAGCAATAGGATATCAAACAGGACATGGGTCTTTCATGGCTCTCAAAGCAAGACACAGGTCACCTCACAGCAACCTGCAGGCTACTGAGTATAAGGAGGGTCAAGCTAATCTATCTGCGTAGTTGAACGATTTAAGACCTTTACTTTTTGTGGCTTAGAAATCTTTGTGTCCTTTCCAGTTGAGCAATATGCTAGATTTGCACATACCAAAGGGGGCATAGCATTCAATGATTGTCTAAGGGAAGAGTGGAGTAACTTCTTTGGATTTTGAACATATTCACATGGATGTTAACTGAGCAAGAAAGAAGGATTTCCTGACTATGGTGAAAACATGATGACTGAAGGAGAGAGAGAGAGAGAGTTATCCACAGAAGTACGTAGGTCTCTTATGACCATATTCATCTGAAGAGAAGTTTATTATATATGAGGTAAGAGCCAATTTGCTGTCAAACATTACTATGTTGCATTTTTTTCATCTGGTATGAGACCATTTTTGATACACCATGTGTGTGCATGTTTCTGCCTCTGCTTGAGCTGCTTTGTGTCAGTGGATGAGTAGATACAGTGTCCAGTTTGCAGTAATCAGCAAATGTTTTCAGTCATACTACTGGGAATTGGCTTGTGTGACTGCAAAATAAATACTAATTAGGAGAAAGCCTGATACTGACCTCTGTGTCACCCCAGTAGTTACAACTATACATTCAGAGGGGAGAATGAGCATCTGTCAGAACTTGGGATCTGTTAAATATCCAGTTTTCAATCCAGCAGACGCTGTATGTGTTTACATTAAACTTGTCTAATTTTTCATTAATAACAGCATGGAAGATAGCTTCAAAAACCTTGGCCAGGTCAAGATAAGCAGTGTGCATAGAATAGCTACTGTCCATGGCCCCTATAGCCATTCCAAAGAAGCTTAGTAGATTTAGGAGACAAGGACTGCCTTTCAGAAAGCCAAAAATGATTGGAATTTTAGATCAATTAAGCTGCCATGTCTGCATAAATAAGTTCTACCATGATATATCCATGGCTTTGCAAATAAAGGCTTGTGAGGCTGATGGGTCTACAATTATCCAGGTCAGAAGCAGAGCCACCCTTGTATAGGGGAGTCAAAGTGGTTGTCCTCCAGACATCAGGGAAAACTCTATGGATAGGCTGAGGTTGACCACTTTAAGTAGAGGCTGAGACAGTGCACACTTGGCACTGATGAGATTGCTGCCTGGTATGTTACCCAGCCTCATGGAAGTATTATTTTTATCCTTTGAAAGGGATTGTAAGATTTGTTTCAAGCTGATTTCAGTGCAAATTAAATTTTCAGGGATAATAGGGAAACAATGTGGGTAGGAGAAGAATGCATTATTACTAAATATGTCTGCTAATATATATAAGCTATATCCTTGCAATCAGAATGGGTAAGATTATGGATGAGCTCAGTGCATTGTTGGGCCTTATTCTTTAATTTTCTGACATAACTGAAGAAAGATTTGTAGTTTTTTTTTTTTTTTAAATCTGCAGCAACATCAAGTTTCCAAAGAAGTCTGTGTGGTCTTACATCTAAGAGGTCCCCAACATCCACCTACCATAAATTCAGATATCTTCCATGATGAGACGTACAGTTACTGTCTTATCACAAAGAAGAATGTAGGCATATTCTGACAGCATGCTTGGTTATAAGTAAAGTCAATACTGCAATACAGGTCAGGTTGACTATAAGCCGAGATTTATTCTTTCCAAAAAGTCACATCCAGATGCTAAATAATTACATCCACAAATTAACAACAACAGCAGAAATTCACTTTACCTGAAGTGTATATCACAAATACATACCAATGATACTAAATATTGTGTTTGTACAGTCCCAGCATATGTGGCCATAGATCTTAAATTGTACACAAAGGTGGATCATTGCTTGGCCTCTGTTGGCATCGTGTTTGCCTAGATAATAGCATTATGATTAAAGGGAAGGTCAGTACATTATCACAATAAGCATGTTTTTAAAATCAATATGCAGATATCAACAACAAAAAATTGTTGTGTTCCTCTGTACAAGTGGTTCATGATGCCGTCTGTCTGCAAACTCACATATCATACCGAGCTGTGGAGTGACCAGATACTGGATTCCAGCAGATAAGAAAATAAGCAACCGTCACACTAAACACTTATATAAACCTGTAACTGATAAAGCCACACTAAACACTTAGATAAAACTGTAACTGAAAAAGCCACACTAAACAGTTATATAAAACTGTAACTGATAAAGCCACACTAAACACTTATATAAAACTGTAACTGATAAAGCCACACTAAACACTTATATACAACTGTAACTGATAAAGTCACACTAAATACTTATATAAAAAAACTGTAACTGATAAAGCCACACTAAACACTTATATACAACTGTAACTGATAAAGCCACATTAAACGCTTATATAAAACTGTAACTGATAAAGCCACACTTAACACTTATATACAACTGCAACTGATAAAGCCACACTAAACGCTTATATAAAACTGTAACTGATAAAGCCACACTAAACACTTATATACAACTGTAACTGATAAAGCCACACTAAACGCTTATATAAAACTGTAACTGATAAAGCCACACTAAAAACTTATATACAACTGTAACTGATAATGCCACACTAAACACTTATATAAAACTGTAACTGATAAAGCCACACTAAACACTTATATAAAACTGTAACTGATAAAGCCACATTAAACACTTATATAAAACTGTAACTGATAAAGCCACACTAAACACTTATATAAAACTGTAACTGATAAAGCCACACTAAACACTTATATAAAACTGTAACTGATAAAGCCACACTAAACACTTATATACAACTTTAACTGATAAAGCCACACTTAACACTTATATAAAACTGTAACTGATAAAGCCACACTAAATGCTTATATACAACTGTAACTGATAAAGCCACACTTAACGCTTATATAAAACTGTAACTGATAAAGCCACACTAAACACTTATATAAAACTGTAATTGATAAAGCAACACTAAACACTTATATGAAACTGTAACTGATAAAGCCACACAAAACTTATATACAACTGTAACTGATAAAGCCACACTAAACACTTATATAAAACTGTAACTGATAAAGCCACACTTAACACTTATATAAAACTGTAACTGATAAAGCCACACTTAACACTTATATACAACTGTAACTGATAAAGCCACACGAAGCGCTTATATAAAACTGTAACTGATAAAGCCACACGAAACACTTATATAAAACTGTAACTGATAAAGCCACACTAAACACGTATATAAAACTGTAACTGATAAAGCGACACTAAACACTTATATAAAACTGTAACTGATAAAGCCACACTAAACACTTATGTACAACTGTAACTGATAAAGCCACACTAAACACTTATATAAAACTGTAACTGATAAAGTCACACTAAACACTTATATACAACTGTAACTGATAAAGCCAAACTAAACACTTATATAAAACTGTAACTGATAAAGCCATACTAAACACGTATATAAAACTGTAACTGATAAAGCCACACTAAACACTTATATAAAACTGTAACTGATAAAGCCACACTAAAAACTTATATAAAACTGTAACTGATAAAGCCACACTAAACACTTATGTACAACTGTAACTGATAAAGCCACACTAAACACTTATGTACAACTGTAACTGATAAAGCCACACTAAACACCTATATAAAACTGTAACTGATAAAGTCACACTAAACACTTATATACAACTGTAACTGATAAAGCCACACTAAACACTTATATAAAACTGTAACTGATAAAGCCACACTAAACACTTATATAAAACTGTAACTGATAAAGCCACACTAAACACTTATATACAACTGTAACTGATAAAGTCACACTAAACACTTATATACAACTGTAACTGATAAAGCCACACTAAACACTTATATAAAACTGTAACTGATAAAGCCACACTAAACACTTATATAAAACTGTAACTGAGAAAGCCACACTAAACACTTATATAAAACTGTAACTGATAAAGTAAATTACTTCTTTTCTAACAAAAAAAGAAAACAGTTGTTAATCAAGAAATATGGCTGAAATAAAAAAACCTTCAGCATATCCCCCAAATGGAAGGAAATTAAATACATTACATCAATGTTTTGTATGTGGAAAAGCAGCAGATATGCAGCCTCGTAGGCCGGCATCCGCAATACATTGTTGTTTGATCATGGTAAATCCGGGTAAAAGGTTCAGGAAAAAAGTAATAAAATTACCATGAAATTAAAACACAGGCAGAGGGTTTCTGATACAAAATGTAGCTACCACAAAAGTAGCTGTGTGTATTTTTCTAATAGGGTCACAGTGCACAGTTCACACATCAGCTATAGTAGAGTGAATATTCTGTTTCAGAATCAAAACACTACAACAAACTGGCCTGTTTCTAATTTTAGCACTGGCATAGAGCTCCTGTTTAGAGCAAGATCATATTTAAGCTACCCCCCCCCAAAAGACATCATGAGAGTAGTCAACAGCTGTATGTCCAGTCAACAACTGTATCAGCTTGAGGCCCATGGATGATGTGCCCTGAAGGCAACAGAATATATGTGAAGTTAGACTTGAAGGCCTAGCCAAGACCTGTAGCTGTGTACTAAAATATACAGCCTAGCTGCTGGAAGAACTGTGACAGACACAGCCTGTGTGGAGTGAATCTAGTAGAGTTCCGTCTAAGGACTGAAAACCTTACATGTAAGGTATAGTACTATAAGAATTAACTTGTTACATGTGCCATACTAGCATGGAAAGTCCCCAGGCCAGATGGGCTGTCAGCTGAAGAATATAAAATGTATAAAGCCATTCTGGCTCCTTCACTGTTGCAATACCAATATGCAGTAGAAATTGAGTACTTACCAAAATCTTACTTTGTCGCTTCAGTACTTTTAACGCCCAAAAAACAGTGAAGATCCATTCTTATGGTTCATAGGTGTTTACTAGGCTAATGACCACAAGGGCCTTTTTAGCCAAGCCATGTATCCCAAATAATTCCTACAAAACTAAAGGTGCAATGTAAATGGTGTAAATACTTCTGAAATTAACTTTGCAAAAACAAGAGTGCTATTTTGTTTCACTTTTTAAAGAAATCTGTTCATACATATCTCTGCCTCTAGAGTGTTTTAAGAGCTGGCAGTCTCACAATTCTAGGCTCTGTGGTTCAGCAGCTCTCGGTTGGGCGACTTTTGTCTTGAGTCTGTAAACATTGCTGAGTCTGTGTGGGTTTTGCAGGTGCTCTGTTTTTCTCTCTATTGATGATCCTATAAATTTTCCACCAAGCAATTTGTGTGTGTGTGTGTGTGTGTGTGTACGTTATGGCTGTGCATCCACATGGATGCCTGTGTCTGTCTTTCTGTGTGTGAGTGTCTGTGTGGGGGTCTGTATGCATGCATTATTGGATTTATTGGAGTTTACTACTTGGAATTGTTTTCATCTGAGAACTTTATTTACATCCACAGCCTTGGAGTGTCTCTGAGCTTTCTGTTTGAGTTTATCTTTGTTTTTCAACATCAGAGCACTTACTCCTTAGTCACTTGCTCTATTGACTTTGTTTTACGCATATTTTAGCCAGTGACCGAGGAGACATGGCTGACTTAGCAGTAGTGGGTATTGAACTACCTTACAATCCAGAAACAGCCTTACACAGTAGACCGGAACTGTGTAGATTTGTGGAATGTGTTTCAGGAAGAGACAACCCCTTGATGATGTTTACGAGAAGGAACGGAAGGTGGAACACCTACAGAAGAACTGTCTGGTTTAACTGAGCACTTTGAAATCCTAGAGACAGACCTACTAAAATTAAAGAAACTACAAACTCAAAAACAACATTTTGAAGTGTGCATAAGCTGGAGAATTATACCAAGAGGACTAATCGTTCTAAAGATGCCTACCACAGGAACGCTGTACCCTGAATTGCTCTACAAATGGCAGCAAATCAATCTTGAGGTAAGCATTAAGTATATGATGTTGCTTAATGAATTTTTTCTACCTCAAGAAGTGGAACTAAAGGATAAAATAAGAGCTTGTCAGAATTATGTAGTAACTAAATATCCAGCAGCAATAGTAGATAGACTTATGGAAAGGCTGCTAGATAATGTCTTTTTATATGAAAATAAGCTTTTAGAACAAAAGCGGGCCAAGATTCAATGTGACACTGTTGATTTTAAGAATGGACATGTATTTCAATGGCCTAGGGCAGATCCTGTGAGGACTGACAGGGCCAGAGGACATGGCTTGAGTACTTTGAATAGACGTCCTAGCTTTGTCAATAATAATGTAAATAATATTGTCAATACTGTTAACACTGTACTAGTAAATGATGATGCAGCAGGCATAAATGTAAATAAACATAATATTGTTTCCCCGGATACTGTATTACATATCTCTATGAATGTTAGCCCAGCTTTATCCATCCCTATAGAGGGAGGAATTTCTAATATGGTGGGCACCTGTGATGGCAGGGCAGATACATCTAATGAATCAGGCACACATGCCATAGTGAATACAGTTAACTTAGAAATTCCTGATGGTATTTCAGTTATTAATTCCCAATCAGTGATAGAACAACTGCCTGTAGTTAGATGGAAAGAACCTACAACAGGACAGTCAGATAAAACCAGTGAGCGTATCCCTTTCCACATCAACGAGGTTTACAGGGGAAGGAGAAACAGGTCTATAAGCAGGGGCAGGCAGAAATGAAAGGTGTCGGGAGAAGTGCATGTGGGCCTGACACTCAAGAAGATGTGGGAAAAAATTTTCACACAATAGTCTGGAATATCTCAAACAGAATACTGACTACAGATGAAGTGAGTGTCTTAACAAGGGGCTTTCATTTATACCCTCTGGTAAGAGTAATATAACTGATCAAGTCATTGATACAAAGTTGTTTGTATGTAACATACAGCTTAAGCTAGACTATAGACAACAATTAGATACTAGTAGCAATCCCAAATATAAGAAACCTAGTATATATGTACCAGTACTGCATGGTTTATTAGATGCTTTCACTAAAATGGTAGAAGAAGATCTACACAAATTGAGTGGTGAGAATAAGAAGAAGAAATGGTTTGGCAACTTAACCCCGAGTCAGAGGACTGCCCTAAATACACTGAGAAATTACGACAAAATAGTCATTAGACCTGCAGACAAGGGGGGACCGGTGGTGGTACTTGATAGAATTCAGCATGAGGAAACCATGTCACATATGTTAAGTGATGGCAGGTACTAGACCACTATACACAAGGATGAAGTGGAGACACACATTAGGAGGATATTTCATATGCTAGAGGATTTACTTATGAGCAGAATGATAGAATATGATCTATATATATTCTTTACTGTAACACATCCACTGATCCCTGTTAGCCATGGACTACCCAAGGTCCATAAAGATTCTTTTAATCCCCCTATGAGACCCATTGTAGCAGGGAGGGGATGGATCACTGAGCCACTGTCCTTGTATATAGAGAAGCAGCTAAGACCTATAGTGGACCAATTGTCACATATTTTGAGAGATACCAAACAGTTTGTACTGGATTTATACAGTAGAGTGACCACGCTACCATCAGGTTTGAATTTAATCCTTGTGACATTAGACATTCAGTCACTGTTTACAGTTATACCTAACCAAGATGGGGTAGAAAGTATACACGGATGTTTAAGAGGAAATAGTAATTATACCCTTTCACAAATTGATATGATTTGTGCTTTACTTGAGGTTGTATTAGAAAATAACATCTTTATGTTCAATGAAGTAATATATCTCCAGAAGGATGGCGTAGCTATGGGCACTTCTTGTGCCAACAGCTATGCCGACCTGGTCATGGCAGATTGGGAGAAAGAAAAGTTATTTGCCTTGGATAGTTTCACTGAGCGTGTGGTCTTTTATAGACGTTTTGTGGACGACCTGTTTCTTTTGTGGACAGGTTCAGACATTGAATTGCAAGGTTTTATGATGAAATTAACTCACCGACACATTATTTGAATTTTACAATGGAGAAATCTGACCAGTGGATATCCTTTTTAGATGTATATATATAGAGAAGTTACCGAACGGGCTACTCAACACTGGAGTTTATAGGAAGCCTTGCTATAAGAACTCTGTTCTTCATAGGGGGAGTATGCATCCCAGTTATGTTTTTATTAACATAGTAAAGGGGCAGGCCATACATGCATCACAATTGAACCCAACACAGACAGGGTTTGAGAGGGAACTATCCCATTTATGTGAAAGGTTATCAGACAGGTCTTATAGCCTGATAGAGATTAATGCAGGGATTGAGAGGGCCCAATTGTTGAGAGACAATGTTGCACTATATTATTTTTCAGACGGGAGTGATTCCACCTGTCTTGGTACAACAGAGCATCCAAACACTTGGAAATCTACAGTCAGAGTATCCCTTAACTACACAAAGGACATTGGCCCAGTTAAAAATGTCTTTCATAGGCATTGGGGAGTCTTAATGGTGGATACTGAGTTAAAGGGACTAGTAGGTACTGAACCCAATTTTGTCTATAGGAATAAGATGAATTTACAGAGACTATTATGCTATCCTAGAGGTTTCAGTGGTCAGAATGAGCTTTATTCATCTATAGGTACACAACCATGTAACAAAGGACATTTTTGTGAATTTGTTTGTGTAGAATCTCATTTCACACATCCCATCACCCTACAATGGTTTGATTTTAGAGTAACTGCTATTTGTAATACACAACATGTGGTTTATCTGGCTAAGTGCATAGCCTGCACTGCGTTTTATGTAGGAAAAACTGATAGACGCCTAAGGGACAGGATTAGGGAACACCTGTACAATATACATATACAATCTCCTAACAATGCACTCTCGAAGCATGTCACACACACTAATGACCAGCGTAGTTTCAAATTCCAGGTCCTACAAGTGAACATACCCAGTACCAGAGGTGAAGACATTAGAAATTACACAGAGAGAATAGAAGTTGACTGGATCATCAGGCTAAGGGCAGACCAGAACCCAGGTCTTAATGATAAAGTCTCCATTAAGCCAGCTTTGAAAAGTAGGAGACTGACTGTCAGATGACACAATTTATATTGCTATAACCAATGCCCCTTTCTGATGAGATTTTATGTTGAACTTAGATATGTTCTTTTATACATTTTAAATTACCTAAAACTTGAACATATTTAAATATATTTTTTATAAATTGAAATATTTTTCAGAAACTGCGTTATTTTTTTTAAGTCGAATTCAAGTATGTATTCTTACTTATGTTTACATTTTATATTTATGAATGTATTTATGTATGTTTTTATTTCCATTTTTAGGGCATGTTTACGAGATGACTTTTTTTTTCTGTTTGTTTTTTAAACAGATTAATTGTAGGAAGTGATGTCATATTTAGGTGGCTATATATTCTTTGTGCCCCCTTTTTTGTATGTATTAAAGGTCTGTGGAAGCACAACAGGGTGAAAGCGCTAACCTAACTCTGCACAATAAATCTTTCTTCATTTTAAACTTCGTCCATTGGATTTATTGGAGTTTACTACTTGGAACTGTTTTCATTTGAGAACTTTATTTACATCCACAGCATTGGAGTGTCTCTGAGCTTTCTGTTTGAGTTTATCTTTGTTTTTCAGCATCGGAGCACTTACTCGTTAGTCTATTGACTTTGCTTTACTTCTGAAATTAGCTTTGCAAAAACAAGAGTGCTATTTTGTTTCACGTTTTAAAGAAATCTGTTCATACATATCTCTGCCTCTAGAGTGTTTTAAGAGCTGGAAGTTTCACAGTTCTAAGCTCTGTGGTTCAGCAGCTCTCGGTTGGGTGACTTTTGTCTGGAGTCTGTAAACATTGCTGAGTCTGTGTGGGTTTTGCAGGTGCTCTGTTTTTCTCACTATTGATGATCCTATAAATTTTCCACCAAGCAATGTGTGTGTGTGTGTGTGTGTGTGTGTGTGTGTGTGTGTGCACGTGTGAGTGTACGTTATGGCTGTGTATCCACATGGATGCCTGTGTCTGTCTTTCTGTGTGTGAGTGTATGTGAGTGTCTGTGTGGGGGTCTGTATGCATGCACACATGCATAAGTTAGTGTGTGTGTGTGTGTGGGGGGGGGGGGGGAGTATGTGCACCCTGCAATGCCTTCTATCCATTATCTAGTAGAATAGAGTGCTTGTTTCCTGTAAATCTATAATAGATAAAACTGGTATCAGAAATTGCTTGTAAGATAAAGTAATAAAATATATCAGGAGCTATAAATACTTGAACTCAAAACGCTTATTTCATAATTGCTAACAAATGAACAAATGCAGAGACAACAATGAATGATTATTGTGGTAAAAGAAATCGGGGCATGCGTGCACCTTAAACCAGTACTGCATTGAATGACGTTAGAATTTATTACTTTTGGCAGTTGTTTTGTCTGAATGAAACTGAACAAATTTGTTCTGTCATAGCTAATGATGGTTTCTGCTCTATACTACTGTTCCTTATTGTAAAACTTAATATGCATGAATGCAAGAGATGTCAATTCATGAACAAATCAACAAAAACTTATTTAACTGGGAAAGTTTGACTTGGAACAAACCAATTTTCAGAAGAGGCCTGGGGGAAAATGCTCCAGATGCATGTCTTTGTAACATGGGAGGAAACCAGAGCACACCCACACAGGGAACATGCAGACTCCCCACAGAAGGCACTCCAGCCAGGAATCAAACCAGAGAATCTCTTACTGTGAGGCAATAATGCTACTGCTGCACCACTGCACCGTCCAAATACAGAAATGAATAAAACATCAGAAAATTAACTTCAAGCAACCTGGTAGCAGAAGAGTGTGTTAAATAAAACAGAAATAATAAAAGATGCAATCTCTGAAGCCAAAGAAATAATAATAATAATAATAATAATAATGCCCTATTTCTAAGAACAAAAAATAACTTAAACAACTGTTGACTTACTTATTGTATAACTCAAAAATGATATTGACTTCCGCAGCAGATGCAGACCTATAGGTGAGACAAAGGAAATTTTCTAGAGAAACAAATATAAGATGGACATGAAAATATTGGCTTCAGTCCTACAGACTTAAATCAAACAATTAGCAGGAAACAATATCAGCTGCCCAGACAGGATGGAATCTCTTATATGCAAAGTTTTATTCAGTTCTACATGCAAACCCAAGGTATTTGCTGTTAAAATTTGATGAAATTATGTTAATAGTTGTGAGTCTTTAATTGCCATAAAATATTTTCCAGTGTGTATTCTGAACATGAAGCATTTTTTTCAGATACAACTTTAATGACATAAAGTTCAAATTTTTGCATATTTAGTTGCTATAAATTGATTTCTGCATCTGAAGTATTTCCTGGATACAAATAGCTGCATGTTAAGGAACAAGGATCTGCCTAAGTGATATGTTGGTATGGGGCATCGTCAGGCAAACATATAATAACTGTTTAAAGTAAATATTGTTCAGAGCCAGGCAAAATGATATTATGCTCAACAGACAAGAATGGAAAGTAGGTTTGCAGGAAATTAAATACGCCATGTGCTGGACTGAAACCAGATTAAATAAAAATTGAAGAAATAAAGAAAATAAGTTCCAAAATCTGAAAAAAAAAGTTTTTTTGCTCTATGGAACCCAGTGGCAAAAGATATGTACTACAATAAGGGGAAACCAAAGAGGATGAAGAAGATGAAAAGCAATCTGGCTTTATTGCACCAGACCCTCCTGAGACTGAAATGATGGGAAAAGCCATTGACCTTGTTTATGCTTTCTAAGTGATGATGAAGCTCACCCATGGTTCAGTGCAATCTTAAAGGAGTAGAGCTTACATTAGAATTATCTATCAACAAGTTAAGGGACTTATCTAGTTAGTCCAAGCAATAAAAGGTATTGCATACTTATGCAGCATTTGACTTAGTGATGGTATCCAAAGCCTCTATGTTAGTTCATAGACGTAAGGCTTCTGCATAGACCTTTTTGTTAAGACAAAATTGATTTGATTGATGGAGCAACTAAAACTTACTGATATGTTAAATGTCATAATGGGCATATTTTTCATCTATTTGTGTTGCTATGCATTTCTCCTTTCTTTTTATTTATTGTTCCCCATGTACTCCAAGTAGATGTTAATATTTGTTTCATACAATCATTTTAGCAGTGTCAGCCCTGTCTCTGCTTCTGCCCCTAGCTGACATCTGTTCATTGACTTGGCCAGATGTTCATCTACTTAAGTGTATATTTCTTTTCCATTCTCTTAAGTGAGCCTTATTGAATTGCTTCTAAATTTCCTTTAATTTTCAACAGAATTGTTATTAATATACTTTGATACAATTATAGAGGCAGCTGTACATTATTCTGATGTGTGTCTGCTATTTTTTAAGAAGCAATATAGTCTAAGATTTTATACTGGTTGTAGAGTTTACTGCTTAATACAGGTGGAAAATGTGCATGGCATTTTAAAAAACAGTTCAGAGGATTCTGGTAATGTTGCCCCGACTAGGACTATAACAACCCCCAGACTCTGTAACTTGACTCATGATGTTCATACTCTAGACATCAAACTTCATCTTGGAATGGTAGAGGGTTTCATTCCTGTGTGATGCAGAAATTAGTTCTAGCCAATATAATGTTGAAAAGGACATTATTATGTTAGAGAAAGTCAAGTTGAAGGAAAAAGACACAGGTCCTGTTAATAGATGGTGGAAACACTGGGGTACATTTAATTGTTAGGATTGTGCAAAAGGGGGATAACTATTCTTATACATTGTAATCTGATATGAGTATTACAAGGGAAAAGATCAGTTGCTCATGGAAGTACATTTCTGTTAAATAAAGATAACTCGAGTATTATAGCTTTGGAATGCTTCCATAGATCCATCACTGACAATAGGCAACCACTCACAGAGATTATATAAGCATTAGCCAGCTTCTGAGGGTCAAAAACCATCATGATTCTGGTGACAGATGTCGATAAAATTCTGGACTCAATTATGGCATTCTTGCCCTGTGACTGCAACTGGTTGCTTAGAATGATTGAAAATATTCTATCAAGGAGCAATATATACGCTGATGAATATGCCAGTTCCCTCCACCCTGCTACTAGAGATTATACATAGATAGTCCTTATGCAGATAAATATTATACACAGCTAGCCCTTACAATTAATATGGCAAGCTGCTTAAATTAGGCCATTGCAGTGTAGTGTAGATGATGCACATGCCATTATGTCAGCCAGACATTTTAGAGTGGACCTCTAAGACAATTTTTTCTGACAGTCCAGCTTTTGAACTTGGATACTGTTTTATCATTTTCCCCATGATTTTATACCCTGCCTACCTATTGTCGCAGGGACATAGAATACCATAGAGAAAAAATGATAGATGATTGCACAACTTTGGCAGAGAAAACCAAAAACAGGATACAGAGATCGAAAGAGTTTACACATTTTGTTAAATAAATATCATTGGTCCTCATAAAACAAAAATAAAAGGTCAAAGAAAGGTATCAGTAAGGTAATACAAAAGGAAACTTGTGTAAATGAGCAAACAATACAAAGAGAGCAACTGTAGTAATGCAATAAAGTAGTAGTTGCATCACTTAAAACGTCTGTATAAAACCATTTAGTTTAATAATTTTATCATTACCTGAGAACTTTCATTAAATAGAGGGTATTACCTCCTCAAAATTATTAGTTGCAAGGCTGCAGGACGGAAGTAAGGAAATAATCATATTATCATCTGTGTGGGTTGAATATGGAACACTCCAGTGAGATCTGTTCATCCTTAATAACAGGTGTAAAACTATGAACTGCTCTTCACTGCAGAAGACGAAAATAATTATTTCAGTCTTTCAGCTTGCTAGTTTTAGATATGAGTTGGGTATAGTCACTTATCAGTCCTATTATACAACAAGAATTAACTTTTAGTATAAGTGTCATTCTAACTTAGAAATTCCCTAGGCCAGATGGGTTGTCAGTGGAAGAATATAAAATATATAAAGAAATTCTGGCTCCTTCACTGTTGCAATATCAACATGCAGAAGAAATTGAATACTTACCAAAACCTTACTTTGTCTCTTCAATAATTTAATCCCCACAAATAATGAAGATGCATTCTTCCAACAAAACTAAAGGTTAGTTTCATTGACAGAGCTGGAAATAAGTATCTACAGAAAGAGTCCCAAAAAGAGAAGTCTAGAACTTTTTGTTCATAAAGTAGTCAGTCACTTTGAATGATGATGTAGTAATGTTCGAATAAGGGGAACAGTTCTAATAAGACTTTGACTTAAATCGACAAAGCTATGTAGAAATATATATACTTTTACAGCAGCTTTTTTATTTTAGTATCTTTAGAAGATATTGTACTCCATTGAGTGGCCTTTATTCTGTGCTACAGTCCAGACTTTGATATATTAGGCCTCTGTTTATTAAGATGTCTTTTTTTGTGCCAAATCTGTTGCTCAGGTGATGGTAAGTGGACCTGGCTTTGCCTCCTTTCAAGCTTGACGGAGGATCCATATAAGAATGTCCTCTCTTCCCATTGTTATTCATCGTGGCTATAGATGCATTTCAGCCTATTGAGGACAGCACTGCAGAAGCTGGAGAGTAAACTGATAAACCCAACTCCATATGCATCATCTTCCTGTTTCTCAGATAACGGAGTAGTCTGGCTTTTGAATCAGATGTCACACTTGGTGGATATCTTTGGATTCTTTCAGGGTTTCCTCAATTTTTTTAATGTAATTTATGAATGAGTCTGCTTTGTTTTGGCTAATTAATGTCTGCCTGTCTGAGAGATATTTCTTACATTAAGAATGAGTTGAGCTGCTTTTGTTAAAGAGTTGGGCAAAATTTTTTATGTTAATGCAAGGCCTACTATAGAGAGATCATTTTCTGTATTAGAGAATGGAAATGTTCACCTTTCTGTTTTAACCAAAGTTGCAAAGTGAAAATGATGCTACTTCCTAAATTTATCCTATAGGCCCAACATTTTTCACATATATGAAAATCTGACATTACAAGTAAAATGAAAAAAAGAATGTTGGATGACTTTATCTTGGATTCTAAACTTCGTAGACTGTCTCGAAAAATATATATTAACTTTTATCATAGTTGAAGGAGTTTGGACCTATCTAGATTTTTAGGCCTTTCTGCTTGATGCATCAATTAGACAAGTAATCTAAACCTGTACTTTACCTTAACCAATTTGGAATATACCTGAGTTTGAGGTCATACACCCCTGGTATTCTAACATTAGGGTAGATCCCAGAAGCAAAATCTGAGATCCAAGGGGATAAAGAGCAATTATGTGGAGGAATTATTATGATGTTTGTACCGAAGTGATGAGTAGAAATGCTGGGAACAAAATATAATATATATATATTTATATATATATATATATATATATATATATATATATATATATATATATATTTTTTTTTTTTATAAAATATAAATATAAATCCATTTACTGGTTCAGTTGGCATAGTAAAGGTTTAATTTTGTGGAAGGAGTTTCGTATATCAGCTAGTCACACTTTCTCATCAGTCCAGAACTAACATCTACAGAAAGCCCTACAACTTTGGCAATGCCTGGAGTTGAAGTCCATTTTCCAGAATTGTTCAAGGCTCAACCCTTTTGAATACCATACCTTTTGAGGGAATGCCCAGCTTCTTTAATTTGTTAAAGAAACAGTTAATCTGAAGTACCAAGAGCCATTTTTATATAAAACCTGATTCATGATTTTAAAAAGCTAAGAAGGAATAGATTATGAACTTATGAATGGGCATTTCTGAAGGTTTGTGAACTAACATGAAGTGCAAATGTTAAGCTTCACTCATTATAAAATTTTCCTTCACTATTAAACTTTTCCTGTTAGACATAAAAAAAAAGATGATGCAGAGCAAGAGTTAAGTACTGGAAGTGCTCTGCATTCACAGTAAATTAATTAAACACACACACTCACATATATATATATATATATATATATATATATATATATATATATATACATGGATCCCTATCACATGGTCGACAGGCCAAATGATCGACTTTCATTTGGTCGACAAGCAGTTTTATGTGGGGGGCTTCACCCCCCCATACCCCCCAATGTGGGGGGCTGTGCTCCCCACACCCCCCCCTAACTACATATATCAACTCCAGGGTTGCACAACATTGGGGAGGGGGGCAAATCTGCCTGTCGACCAAATGAATTGTCGACCAAATAAAAGTCGATCAAATGGCTTGTCGACCATCTCAGGTAGACCCATATATATATATATATATATATATATATATATATATATATATATATATATATATGTGTGTGTGTGTGTGTGTGTGTGTGTGTGTGTGTATATATACCATGTGTGCCTTTGTCACCTTTTGTGGACATGTGGACACGGAACATATTTCTAGATAATCTAATTTATCAGCCACTGTGGCATTAGAAATTACAAGAGGTATGCTTAGACACATTTCTCATTTTTTAGTATTATTTCAGTCTTTTCCTAAGCTGTCTTTGCTGGATAGCTTGTATTCTGTGATTACTGTTTGCACTGAATGCTTTATACATTACCTTAGTTCAGAGTTCAATAAAGATTAAGATTTTGTTTGCAAAAAAAATGTACACGTGGGAATTACAGAACATCTGCAAATGAATCTTGTGTTTATTGGCTTACCATGCTGATATTGTATTTAAGGAAAAATGCAAAAACTGTCTTTTCTTAGTGCAAAAAAAATGACATTGCACAATGTCTTGCTGAATGTTTATTGAGGATATACTTTGAATCCTCAAATAAATGTACTGAGAGCATTTCTGACCAAAATAACAACAAAAAAGTATTGTTACTCTAGTGTAGTGGTTATTACTTCTGCCTTCAGTATCAAAGGTCTCTTAATCTAATAGCTAGTTTGAGCTTTCTGCCATGTGGTAGTTAGCAAGGAGGATTATGGCTACAAGCTACTAGCTCTGTGTGATCTAGGGTTTGAGTCCTTCAGTCTTCACTTACCTGCTTTATGAATATGCAAGTAATTTAACCTACACTGCTCTGGGGCTGTGCTCCTCAATTGCCTCGTGTACTTTTTGTGTCTAGTACTTACCTAAGAACCTAAAGAATGTATTGTAGCATCTGCTTCAGAAGATTGGGACTGAAAGTGGTGTCGTTTCCAAAAGTTGTATTTTAAAGACATCTACCCTAAAGGTTTTTGCTGTCCCAGCAATGTTGGCATGATTTATACAGTCATCTAATTTTCATCAGGCATGCAAACCTGCCATTGCTTTTGCAACCCCCAACCTTGTTTTATGTTCGGTGACCTTCAAAATGAGTAATTTCTTCACACTGGGTGTAGGACAATCGCAGAAATCAAGATATTTTACTGTTATCCACACTAGCAGTGTTTCACGCACGTAATACAGAAATGATGTTTGTGCTTGCTAAAGAGAGCAGGAAGGGTGGCAGGCAGAGAAAACATTGCACGGAAGAATTAGATGAAAGGGAGTGCTGAATCATAAAATGTGGTTGTTTAAAATGAAGTTAAGAGTTTTGACAGCTAGACAAGAATTTTTATCTGCATTCTAGGGTGGGGTGCAGTATGTTTACTGTGGTTTCCTGCATAGACCATGAAATCCTCATGTGTGTAGTTAACTTAGTAGTCAGGCAAATTACAGTGTACAACAAAAAACTGTATTTCTTCATGTTCTAACAGCAGCAATTAAAATAAACAGAAGTGCAAAAGCATCAGACATTTGCTTTTCTCACAGTAGTTGCAAGAGTTGACTTCAACTAAATGCCTCAAGAAAAATGAAACTAAGTTAGCATTAACTGTTTTGTGCATTTAAACCAGATGCCTGAATTCTCTTAGAAAAAAAATCCTTGCAACAACCATGCCCCCAGAAGGTCAGTATGCAAAAAAGGCATAGCAGTGAACCTTGACTGAGTTAATGTTTTGAGATACTTACAAATGGTTTACCTGTTGAAGAAAGAGGAAGAGAGTCTCCCACATACTTCCTTGCCAAAACCAGTGTGGTCATTTCTGAGAGACTGCCTAGGATAAGTGACTAGTTGCTTATTTTATTTGGAAGCTTGCTGGATAGGTAACTGCACAAAAAATATTTTGTTCAAAAGTTCTGAATGAGACAGTGAGGTTATTAATACATTTCAGAAAGGCAATTCATATGTGAAATTCCAGAACTAAGGCCTCTCTTAAAATGTAGAGCTATTACTCAGCTAAGCAACCCTGTTCTCTCTTTGGATCCTCAGATGCAATATGGAAACAATAATCTTCCAGTCATCACTTGTACTCAGGCCTGTATATGTTCCTCATTATTTGCAACTGTTCTCTTAACGATTTTTTGTGTTCTATGATTCCACTGATAAAATAGATACAGATCAATAGTGTTTGTGCACAACAAACTGATTTTGTGCTTTTTAATTTAATAAAAAGGGTAAAAGTAAAGTTATAGTTCATTATGTCCTGGTTTATTTGTATACTATTGCAATAAGATTTTTGCGGGGGGGGGGGGGGGGCTGTCCTGGTTTCTTTATGAACTATTAAAACAAAGAGTCACACCTATGCATTGAAGCCATCTCTTAAAAAAAGAAGAAATAAATAAATAAATAAAGAAGGAAGGAAAGAAAGAACGAAAGAGAAAGAAAGAAAGAAAGAAAGAAAGAAAGAAAGAAAGAAAGAAAGAGAAAGAAAGAAATAAAGAAGCAGAGACAATCTCCCTTCATAAGTGTGACTGTGGCTTAATTTACTTTAATGTGTAAGAGAGATGGGACAAAGACAGTGGTTCTCAGTTTCACGAATGTGCCATTATCTTGAAGGTGTGACCTTGACATTAAAATCATAGAAAGATGCATGAGGACATCTTCATTATGTAGTTATGAGTTTGATTCCTTAAATCTCCAGATACATAATGTGTGAGCATTAATATGTTACTTTACAATATCAGTTATTTCACATCATCCCTGAAAAGAACTTGTACCAAGTGGGACTAATCCTATAAACAAATGGATTTAGAGTCATTATTGACTGACATAGGTAACTCTTAGAGCAAATAAAGTATGTATTCAATATGCACCTAATCTGTGTTACAGTTTAACACAGAGGGGTTAAGACTATTAATAGTAGGCATCATCCTATAGTCCTGAATTTGATTCCCTTCCTCAACACTGGAAAGCTGTGTGACTGAATGGATGTAAACTCTACCTACAAATGCTAGTTTGTCTTAAATATGCTTATTCTACTGGCCAAAAAAAGAAAAAATAAGACAGTTGATGAAAAAAATGTTAAACTTCTCTTCTCTTCCTTCAGATGAAGTGACTTTTGGGTGGATAATACTATGTAAGTGATTAAACCCCATGCCCATACATGCAGGTTTTGTCTAATACAAAAAATCCATTTGACTTTCCGGATTCTGCCTTCTGGTTTTAGCCACTAGTATTTGTCAATCATTTCAAATGGGGTTCACCAATCTAGACCCAGTAACACAAAGTTCTCAATGAGAAACTGCTCCCTGCTCTCCCCTGAAAAGAAATATGTATGGTACAAGTGGTGTTACCTGATTGTCAAACTAAGAAAAAAGTCTGAGAAGCAGAGACAAAGTAATTACATTTCTGCCCCTGAGAATCTGTTTTCTACTGTCAGAAAATATTCAAAACACAACTTTCTCTGGTAATATGTAATGAAATGCCAAAGGACCCCATATAGTCCTCCATACTGCAAGACTAGTAAAATCAAACATACAAATAATGAACGTCAGTGGCCATTGTTCTAATTAAAAGGAAACACCGTTTAAGGTTTGAAATAAAGACAGCAGTCAAAAAAGTTTTCTAGTTAAAAGGTGTGTGTGTGTGTGTGTGTGTGTGTGTGTGTGTGTGTGTGTGTGTGTGTGTGTGTGTGTGTGTGTGCATTTGTGCTGAATATGCTAAAGAAGAAAAAAGAAAACAATTCATCATATTCAGCAGAAGATGAGAATGCTGTAACACTGTATCAGTGGGGGGGGGGGGGTAGTGATGTACCATATCAGTTCCCTCCTGGAGGGTCCAATTGCACACACAAACTAGACTGCCACTTGGAGCCACGGTCTGTATTAAAGACTAAAGTCTGAACTCAGGCCTGTTTCTGTTCAGAACAGTATTTTACACAGCTGAGTAATGCTAGGAAAAGGCAGCCATGTGGGGAAGAAAATGGTCTGTCAGGCAGAAGTGAAACCCATCAAGCGTGAAGATACCTACAGACCTCCTTGATGACTTCTGCAATTGCTGATGCCCTTTACAGCATCTTGTACATTTTATACTTCTGCTTTTTGTTCATTATGTGTAGCTTTTAGGGAATAGTGTTCATTTAACTCTATAGCTGCTCTGGCACATAAAGTGTCTGCACTGACTTCACAGTTATACAATAGTTGGAAGTTATTTTTCTCACAGTGAGGGAGGCTGCATGACTCGGGTCTAGCTGAAAAATATCCCCTGATCCAGCTTGATCCATTAATTAACAAATGAACAAAGAATGGTCAGTCAATGTCTCATTACATCTGAATGATGGAAGTCATATTACTTCATTTGTTCAAAGGGCCCTGTATGTCTTTCACCAGCAAGCTTTACTGTCAGCCCAGCACCATGAATTAAATAAGATCTTTCTGTTTTCCACTGATTGTAAAAATGTAAGCAGTTTAGGCAAAGCTTTCTGGAAGGTTTGGCTTGGCTAGTAAATATACCAGAAGACATAAACAAGACAGTGCCTGCTCCTAGGCTGTATAAGGACAATATAGAGAGAGATTTCTTCAAAAGTTTCAGGCACTGAGAATTCAGTCCTTCAGCCTTGAGCACAATACTGCTAGGATTGCCTCCTGTAGTGTGGTACACACAATAAGTTACTGCATTATTACTAGTCATAAACTAAAGCTGGGTTACACTTACTGGCTAAGCATTTGAAGGAAATAGGAAGGAATGTTTGCCAGTTCTCTTTGTGTACAGAGTGGTATCTTCTTAATACACTTGTTTTGGATAAAAACACAAATAAATTAGTGCTTGGTGCAGTACAGTTCAATTACTGTCGGAAAATAGAAACCAGATGTTTGTAGGGTAGTCACTGTAACTTCACAGCATATACTGACCCAAAGTGTTATACTGTAGTTGAGATTTTTCAGCTACACTTCCCACTGAAAGGGGACCCATTGGCTTAAAAGGTCTCAATGGGCTAAAAACACACACAGATGATAATAATAAGGGGTGGGAGGCTGGCATAATGGTTAAGGTGTTTACCTTACAGACACAATGTGCAGGGTTTGATTCTCACAGGGATAATTGGCTAGGCTTAAAATGGCCCACAAGGGCAGTTAGTCTAGTACTAATCTATGAACCTATGACACCCCTACGCTGGCCCAGTAATCAAGGAGCCTCAATCCTCACCAATGGCAACAGTGAGGAACGTACACACTAGGTAGATGACAAGAGGTCCCCTGACCCTATGCCCATACAGTTGCAACTTGAAGGGTGAAAAACCTATGGATTCCTGGGGCATCTCTCTGTAAGCAAACAATAGTTGGGGCAAATATTTGTCCCAGTCCCTCTTAAACTGGTATGCAAATGCCCATAGCATCATTTTGAGTGTACAATTTAACTTCTCTACAAGACCATTAGTCTGGGGATGGTAGGAGTGGTCATTAGGTGCTTCACCCCACAGTGCTTCCACAGACAAGCCAGCAGGTCTGACATGAAATTGGCTCCTCTGTCAGTCAGTATTTCCTTTGGGAAACTTACCCTGCTGAAAATGTCTAACAAAGCATTTGTCACCTTTTCTGCCTCAATGGAGGACAGAGCCACTGCCTCAGGATATCTGGTTAGCATAATCTACTACTACTAGGATATACTTTTTCCCTGTGGAACTTGGGGTACTCAGAGGCCCCACAATATCCATAGCTGCCCTCTGAAATGGCTCCTCAGTCACAGGCAAGGCATCAAAAGAGCTTTCACTTTGTCTCCTGCCTTGCCTACCTTTTGGCACTGCTCCCAGGTCATGCAGTACCCTGTTACATCTCTAAAAATCCCAGGCCAAAAAAGTTCTGCATAATATGTCTCTTGGTATGCTTTATGCCCATATGACCTGCAAAGGGAATATCATGGGCTATGGCTAGGAGTGCCAGATGGTAGGCACTACCAACTGCTCTATTCTCTCACCCTCTAGCCCTTCATCAGGGGTCCACTCTCTATACAGTAACCCTTTGTCCCAATATACAGATTCCCCTTTACCTTGAGAAACATGTGTCTCACTGGCTACCTTCCTCAGGCCTTGTAATCTAGGGTCTGAGAGCTGAGCCTGTCTCAACTCTCTCTTTGCAACCCTTTGCAGCTTCCCTTCCACAGGAAATCTGGCATCCTCTAACAGCGTTGCCTCACTGTCAGCCTGGGTACTACTACTCACTTCTGCCCTCACCGTCACTCTATCCAAAGGAACATCAGTACCCACAAGCAGCTGTGGCTCATCTTCAGTCTCATTGCTACTGGGTAGCTCCCTCTCTGAAGTAACCAATTCAACAGTCCTGGCTGCAAGTGTGTGGTCTGCCTGGGTCTCCCCTGGGCTAACAGATCCACATGCTTTTCTCCAAGCCTGACTGGGTGTAACTGTATGCACACAAGGTACTGCATTATAAAAATAATTCCATATCAGGACATCTGCAGGGATATCCTCAAACACACATACTTGCTTGCTTCCTTTTCCACCCTCCCAGTCAAGGTGAACCCTACCCAGAGGTATTTGTAATGGGGTCCCTCCTAAAGCTCTGACTGGAGTAGACTGCCCAAGCAAGTAGTGCTCCTCTTTAACCATTGCAGGCTTCACAATGGTTAGGCCAGAGGCCATGTCTCTCTTAGCAGTGACCTCTTTCCCATCCACTAAGATAGGATATAACCTCTTGTGGTAGTGTGCTACCCCTGTTGTCTCGAGACAACTTACTGCTGGCATTTTGTCATTCCTACTTACTAGATCTCCAACCTTTTGTTCCCCACCTTGCTTCCCTGGACATCTATATGCTACATGGCCCCACTGGTTGCATTTAAAACAATTAACCCTTGGTCCTGGATGTGTACCTGGACTAGCGGCTTTCCCTGCTACTGGCAGACTCTGTTGGAGCAGTCTGCCCTGCCCACCTTGGGTTCCCACCCCTTTCCTGTGCAGTGATGCCCTGCTTGCTAGGTATAGGTCTCCCTTCTTCCCCAACTCATCTGCAGTATTGCATTGTCTATCAGCTAACCAGATTCTCATGTCCTCAGGCAAAGTGCTAAGGGCTTGTTCCCTCAGCAAAAGGTCTGACAGCCCTTCAAAAGTGGTGACCTGAGATCCACTAACCCACCTATAAAAATAAGTGCTTAGTTCAGCAATATATTCACACACACTTTCATCTGCCTTGCGTCTATGTTCATGAAACATTTACCTACAAACGTCAGGAGTTAACTTAAAGCACTATAAAAGACAGTTTTTACAGTATTATAATTTAAGCAATTGGTATCAGACAATGTAGAAATAGCAGTTACAGCTTTACCATGGAGTAAGGGGGTCAGAAACCATACCCAGAGCCCTTGGTCAACATTATACTGTTTACATATCCTTTCAAACATATGAATGAAACTATCAAAATTCTCACTCTCTGTAAATTATGGAAGAAATTTGCTGACCTTTGTTGCTTCTGGGGTTCAATTACTCTCTTTCCCGTTACCGCCATAACCCTAGTGAACAGCCAGAATCTCCTTTTCATGTTGCCTCTGCATCTCATTCTCCTCAGCTTCCAGAAGTCATAGTCTCTCTGCTGCTTCTATTTCCAAGCACTTGGCCTCCAGTTCAAGTCTCTTTAACTCCAGATGAATTTTTAAGTCCTCTGTAGAAAGGATGAACTGTCCATTTTGTGAGAGTGGTACATCTCCAAGGCCAGCCTGGGTGTCCTCCTGATTGCTGGTCTCCAATGCAGCTGTGCCCAAGGCTACAGTCATTTTTGCTTTAGTCAGGTTGGCATGCACCAGTCCTTTAGCCTGGCACATTTCAGCCAACTGGATCCTTGTCTGCTTGCCATACTCCTCTGCTGACATGCTTGCCTGCTTTCCCTGAATAATTAAGCTAAGAAAAAAATAAAACAGTTGTGATATGAAACTCTGAATGTTCACTGTGTGGCTGATTGAGAGTACAAATACCTTCCTTAGTGACCACTGTTTATAGGCTACAGGAATTCAATATCCACACCACTGAATCCTAATATGTAGATCACTATTACAAGCAAATTAATATGTGATGTGGATATCCCACCACTGCAAACCAGTTAATATGTGGCTCCCCTGCACTGGCCCAGTAATCAAGGACCCTCAATCCTCACCACAGTAAAGTGCAATTTCTCTTAAGAGCACACAGAGATCACATTCAGTCTGGGGCTGGTTTCTCCCTCTGTCTCAAGATCCCCAGTAAGTCTCCACACTGGCACAACTATAGGGTTGAGATCTCAGCTGAGTGGCCAAAGCAAGATCTCCAGTACCCTCTCTGTCCAGCCAGTGCTTCGTGACCCTGTCGAAGTAGCGGACACACACCCTCCTTGAGATCTGATTTATATACAAACACACACACACACACCAGGGAAAGGCTGGCACAGGCTTAATAGCTATGCCCCCTTCTGTCCAGACTATAAGGTAGTTTTCACTGCCACCAGCCAACTCTTATCAGCTACTTTAAGGCCCTTACCAAAGGGTGTCCAATCCTGCTGTGTAATGTTACTATTAATCCAAATGGTAGTCTGACCAACAGCAAGGCTATTTAGGAGTGGCCTTTACAGTGTCATCAAATAGATATGCAAGTACCTAAGAGCTTAAATGTCTCAAAACAGACCAGCCACAATTAAAAGGTATAAATATATTTAATAATAAATAATAAAAAACAAGACAATACTCAGTAAGTAATTGTTTACATCAGAGTTCAAAATCACAGGAAATATTTAAAACAGCATTGCAGGACAGTCTCAAATAAATACAGAAAACCTCTAAACTAATCTTTACTATATTCCTAACTATATCTAAAATTAATTGCAGTACCCTAGTCAACTTACAGCAAGGCAAGGTTAGAGGTGGTGATGAGTGGATGTTCTTGTCAGGTCCAAGACAAAATTCACAGTCTCTCTCTGACAGAGTTTCTTAAATTAATATAAAATATTACTGCTGGGTTAGCTTGGATGACATCACTTTTTGTCACATGACTTCAGTTCCCAAGCTAAACCCCCTTTGTCAGAAACAGAATTTTAATATCTCCTAGTGAAAAATACATATCTCTCAGATGTTTACTGATCCTGGAAGTCATGAAACAATAAAACACTTCTATATCGTAAACCTAGTAATTACTTCTCTTTCAAGACAATACAAAAAATTTCTAGCTCTGGACATTGTGTCTGCTATTGCACTTAAACTGAGAGATAACATTTATTTTATTATGTGGTTATGAAACAATTTAATTTTAAATATTTTCTCAGATTTATTTTTCAAGTTAACCTCCTGTGTTCCAGTTTGCATTAAACATATATATCTAAACAGTCACAATAGTGCAGGTACATTCCTATCCCATTCCAATAGGGCATGCTGTGGTTACATTTTAGCTCAGTGCTTTATACACACTTCTGTATAAATTATATCAATATTCACAAATGACATAGAATTATTTACAAATTTTCAGATAGCTGGGCTGGCAGGATTTCCCTTTGTCATAATAATAATAATAATAATAATAAAAATAATACTTATAATAATAATTTAAGTGTTCAATATTGCTACCTCAGGCAGTGCCTTTATCTTTCCTTTTTGCAGGAAAACCTAGGTAAATTCCCTTGAAATGTGTTGGAGGGTTGTTTCATAAAATCATAAAAATTGTTGTGCACGGAATGGGTCTATATTATATATTCGAACTTTCAAAACTTTGAATCCCATATGTTCGACAACATATGATCGAAGCTAAAAGTTTGAATATATAATAAAACAAAACAAAAAACAACTTACCTTAACTGTGCAGGCATGGGGGGCAAGCCTCCCTGCACCCCCACACCCCTCCCCTACTTAAATATACCAACTCCGAAATCGCACTTCAGTGCAAAAAAGGGAAATTCTCCCATTCTGCACTGAACGATGCCATTACGTTTAACCTTCGAACTCTTGAAAAGTTGATCATACGATGTCGACCATATGACATTCGACATTTCAAGCGTTCGGATTTCTAATAGGGACCCGCATGGAACACCCTTAGATTAGATGTAGTCACTATTTCAGTAACAGGAAAAGTGTGAAATTGGAGAAGATGTAAATACAGTAACTACACAGTGGGTCGATGCAGTCTGTCATACTAAAATGCATGCCCTTTATAAAGATATGTGACTGTGTAGTTGGAGTTGCATCTTTGAAATAACAAAGCTGCTGTCGTCAGAATTACATGGAAAACACTGATATCCTAAAACAGAGTCTTATCAAACCTGAGTGAAGGCTAAATACATTAAACTGCAGGAATGCTATATTCAAAATGCAGAGCATTTGTTTGTCCTTCTATGTTCTCTCATTCTGATGTGGTTTCACCTTACTATTTACTCCTGACATATTTAGCGGCAGTGGCATTTGTGATCTGGAGTGGACACTGATAAAGAGTTTCACTGCAGGGACTTTTTCCTGTACTTTGAATATGTTCTCTGCTGTTCCCTGAAGGAAACAACTTAAGCAGAGCATGAGAGCTAGAATCCATTAAGTTGCAAATGTATGACTGTGTTTAAAATAATGTCTGACATTTTCAGGCTCATTGCACTCCTATCTGGCATCTCTTTTTCTTTCTTCCTTCATCCATCTTTCATTTTCCTTCTTATTTAGTAACCTACCCATGGAACTAACTTTCTAGGATGCGGATAGCACTGAAAATGAGCAATAGTAAAATGAGACACTGAGACACACATGGCCCACAGTGTAGCCATAGTAACCTATAACCTTCTATTGAGTGAGGATGCACCATTTGCCCACCATGAACTGCAATTGTCTCTTTACAGTGTCTGCCTGGCAAAACTATAAACAAAGCCAGAGCTGCTGTAGTGCATGTATATATCTATATCTATATATCTATCTATATATATATATATATATATATATATATATTTCTGTGTGTGTGTGTGTATGTGTGTGTGTGTGTATACACACATACACACACAAACACATATCTCTCTCTGTCTCTATCTCTCTCTAAATATATATATATATCTATATCTATCTATATATATATATATATATATATATATATATATACATACGAATGTTGGTCTGAAGTTGCCAATATAGTATCTAGATAATCTTTTGGAATAGTTAATACCAGTAGCGGCTCCTGCTATTGGACTGCAGGACTGCAGCCCCCCCCCCCAGCTGTACAAAAAACAAAAAAAAACAAAATAAAACTTTTAACGAGTCCCGGAACTCGCGCATGCATGCTCGGAACTCGAATCCAGACTGCTGTTTAACCAGTCCGGATTCAGAAAGAAGGCTTCAGTCTACAGATGCTCCAAACATCTATGCAGGTTACAACTGCATAGACTGGAAGGGGATCAGACTGCAAGGTCTGCAGTCTGTGCGTGCTCGAACAGAACTAGAGGCAACACACACATGCATGCTTGGCATTCACCGGGAAAGCTGCTTTGAATGTGGGACTTTGAGCTGCTGCTTGCTTTTGCATGGGGGAAAGAACTTTGAGCTGCTGCTTGTACTGGGAAACATTTACATTTGCGGACATTGCCATAATGGATTTTGCATTGAATGGAGTATCATTTACAGGACTTTAAGCTGCTGCCATTGTCATAAAAGGACTTTGCACTCAGGTGCTGGTGTGTGTGTTAAGCTGCTGCCATTGCCATAATGAGACTACTTTGCACTCAGGTACTGATGTGTGTTTGTGTGTGTGTGTCAGGTACTGGTGTGTGTTAAGCTGCTGCTATTGCCATAACAGGACTACTTTGCACTCAGGTACTGGTGTGTGTGTGTGTGTCTGTAAAATGCCCCAGTTGACTATAACTGGTGGTTAGAGAGCAACCCTGACCCTTGGGTGCAGGTAGCAAAATCCCAAATTCCCTACCAATCTCCATTTGTGAAAATTTTTCAAATTTTTGCCTCAAATTTTTATTCTGTTTTGTTCCTTATAAAATATGTGGTTGTCTGGATTTTGAATTCACTAAATAATGACAGACATTTGAATTTCAGACTTCATATTCTTCAGAAAGTACATGGTAACACAAAACATTTTATTCTAGCAATTTTCTAAGTTTATAAGATCAATATTTGAAATGTGTCCCTATTTTGGGGGCTGTATTCCTCCATTATTGGCTTTGTCCAGGTTTTTTATGCTAAGAGATTGAGATCTATGCTGAGAACTGAATTCACTGAATATGTTTGGGGGCTGTATTTCCTCATTATTGGCTTTGTCCAGGTGTTTTGTGCTAAGAGGTTGAGAGCTATGGTGAGAACTGAATTCACTAAATGATAGCCATTTAAGTTTCAGTCTTCCTGTCTTTTAAGAAACAGCTGATTTGGCATAGTGGTATGTTGCTCTGACTGTAGTGCACAGGGTTCTAGGTTCAAGGCTTGGCAGTGAGATGCATGGTGGTAGCACGGCATTTTATTCTAGTAACTTTCCAGGATTATACATGCAATGTTTAAAATGTGTCACTGGCTTTTGGGCTTTTGCCCCCTCCAATAAATTTTGGCTTTTTCAAAATTTCTTGTGCTCATGTGCTGGAACGTTGAGAAATACAGTTGAGTGTCGAGTGGATTTTATAAGGAGCTAAGATCTTCAGGAGAAGAGAAGTTTAGTGCTGCTTATACTGGCTCTGCTTGCATTGTCAGTAGCACAACAGGTAGTGTACTTGCTTTTGATGCAGAAAGCTGTAGGTTCTACTCCCACATTATATAGATGCATTGCTGATACTCCACTGTGTTGTACTTTTAAAGGGGGTGGATGCTGCAGTCCTGAGAGTATCCTCTTTGGTGGAGATACCTAGTAACTATGAACCTGTTATCAGTTTGCCATCCATTCCCTATTGCAATATTACTAGCTTATCATGTTTTAATGTAACATGGGCAATCTATTCCTCATGGGCAACAGGCACTTTATTTGTAGATGAAACAATGAAATATAAAGTTGTTTGCTAGCAGCAACCTCTTCATTAGTTACAGATCTCTTTAGTGTGGAATTATTTAGATGACTTTTACTTCTGCAGAGATTGTGCATATTTACTGATACTGGTGGATTGTGAAGTTTGAGTAGACTTTTATGATGGAAATGTTCTGAATTGGGCAGTACTGTACTGTATTATATAAGGAATACAATTTAATACAATCAAGAAGGTTTATCAAAGAACAGATGTATGTTTTGTGTGCAAGGGGCCCATGATTTGAAAACAGCCCAAAGTTAATCTTTATCTGCACTGGCCAGATGTATTTTCTTTGAATGTGAGTGTCAATCGTGTTTCAATGAATGTGAGTTTCAAGGGCAGAGAAGTTTTAATGTCAAGTCTATTTTCTTTGTGAGACTGCATTGCTTTGTTTAGCAGATGTCTATTAGTGTTTGTGCTGTAAAATGTAAAATAAAACTTTTAAATGAAATCAAAATCATTATAGAAGTAAAGCAATATGCACATGACAGTGTTTATGGTAAATGGGGTGAAATAGCCAATAAATGGGACATTGGAATGGCTGCAGGTGGGAGGTCCCATTCGACCATGATTTTGTGAGGGGGGGGGAGGGCGGCAAACTCAAAGACAGCCCCGGCTGAACTATACCTCTCAACTGTCCAGATTTTCACAGAATGAATAGATTTTTGCTTCTTGTTTTTGGTTTGTTCCTCATAAAATGTGTGGATTTCTGGCAAATAATTTAGGAATGAAGTCACTAAATGACAGACATTGAGTTTCAGACTTCATACCCTTCAGAAAAAAGCATGCTAAAGCAAGACTTGTTATTCTACCAACTGTCTAAGTTTATACAATAGCAATTTTTAGTATTGTCTGTATGTTCCCCCAATATATTTGGCCTTATCCAGATTTCCTACATTAAGAGGTTGACAGGTATGTGCAAATAAATTGCTTTATAGAATTAGGTATATCCAAACCTCTCAACTGTCCCTGATTTTGGCTCAAAATGTTGCTCTCCCTCTAATAATCCCTTCGCAAAATGACAATTTTGGAAGAAAATGTGGGGGGTTTACAATTAATAAATAATTGTAATGATCAGAGTTATAGATTACTTTTATTTCAGAAATGCATATAGACTCTCTTATTTTGTCAGCTGCTCAACCTAACAGCACTAATATTAAAAAAGTGTCCCTTCTTTGACAGGTTCTCAGCTGTATTGTGTGGTTATTTTATATTTTTGCATCACATTTTTGGTCCATTTTTCATAAAATTGTGATTTTTTAGCAAATGGGTGGCAAATCATTAAAGACTGAAGTTAGAAAAAGGACAGACATTTGAGTTTCAGATTTCATACCCTCCAGAAAATTCATACTAATGCAAGACCTACTATTCTATTATCTTTTTAAGTTTATAAGAGCAATATTTAAAAATTGTCATTATTTTTGGGCTTTTGTCCCACTTCTATTTATGGCTTTGTCCAGAGTTCTTACTCTGAGGTTGAGAGGTATGACAAATGTGTTAGGTCCATCACCTTCAGCCAGAGACATTTCAAATTGTGACATACTTGTTGCACCCCATGTAGTGTGTCTGGGTGTGTCCAAGCAAAGCAAGGAGCAGTTATGCAGTGTAAGTGTGCAGAGTATCCCCCCATCCAAGGTAGACACAAGTACTACAGTGGCTTTTCATCTGTCATTGATTTTGCAGAATGTTCTGGTTTTCTGTCATATTTTTATACTGTTGATTTATGCTTCTTATTATCCAGAAAATGCATGTTGTTGCACTGCCTGTTGCTCTGTGTTTAAGTATCAATGTTTTAATGACCATCAGGTAAGCCTGGCTGGCATTGTAAGACACAAGTGTAAGACACAACTGTGGTCCCACTCCACAAAGGCGGTGCTTCTACGGACCCTGGAAATTACCGCCCCATAAGCTTGACGAACCTTGTCTGCAAAGCTATGGAGAGGATCATAATGGAACTCATAAATAAAGACATTGGGGACCTACAGACACTGGATCCTACCCAATTTGGCTTTGTCAAGGGCAGATCCTGCCTCTTGAACTTGGTCGACTTTTTCGAAACAGTCACTAAGGCCATTGATAAGGGTAAGGCAGTTCACACAGCCTACCTTGACCTAGCAAAAGCGTTCGACACAATACCCCACTCGGGCATCATAGAAAAGCTCACCAGCTTAGATGTAAACCCATATGTCACAAGATGGGTTGCAAACTGGCTCAAGGACAGAACACACAGGGTTAGAGTTGCTGGTGCCATGTCAGACTCTAAGCCGGTCACGAGCGGTGTCCCACAGGGCTCAGTCCTGGGCCCCCTCTTGTTTGGCATTTATTTTTCTGAAGTGCAGGCAAACATAGGGGATTGTGGCTGACAAAATTTGCAGATGACTGCAAACTGGGCACCATAATTGACACTCCATCAGACACAGACATCCTCCAGAAAGGACTCATAGAAATGGATAACTGGTGCCAGAGCCATGGCCTTAAGCTAAATGCCAAAAAATGTATAGTCATACCCTTTGGGAAAAACAAGGTAACCCCTAATTACCACATAGGTGGTAATCCATTAAACACGGAAGAAGTTATCAGGGACCTGGGGACCCAAGTTGACAGTAACCTCTTTTGACACTCACATTGCCAAAGTGGTTAGGAAGACCTTCTACATTGCCCACCTGATCATGAAGGGATTCACAACCAGATCAGGAGAGGTCATTGTACCCCTGTACTCTTCACTTATCAGACCAATGATTGAGTACAATGCCCCATTCGGAATGTACCTTACCCGACACCTGCAGCAGTTGGAAAGACCCCAAAAGTTCCTCACCAAAAGGATAAAGGGGCTCAAACATATGTCATACGATGCCCGACTGAAGAAACTCCAGCTCTATTCAGTCGCATACCGTCTGCTCAGAGGTGATCTGTGCCTGACATACAAGGCCATGTCCAACCCGGAATTAATGGACATGCTCCACCTCAAAAATCCAAATCCACCAGAGCCACGAGAGCAAGAGACTTAAACCTCAACACGGATATAAATAGGACGTGCTGGAGGGACAGATTCATCACCCAGAGACTCCCTACACTATGGAACAGAACCCCAGTCCATGTGAGGCAGAGCCCCTCACTGACTCTGTTCAAGAGAAATCTTGACGAGTGGATGGGAGATCGTAGGTTTACCCCGGGAATCATCTCTGTATCACTGCTGGACAGAGGCACAGCAAAGTAATGGGTATAGTATTCTCATCCTAAGGGGTGGTGAAAGCCACACACACTCTGGCTAGGCTTATAAATGCCCTAGGGCAGATAGCCTAGTACGAACCTATGAACCTATGAACCTAAGTAAGCTTTAATAAGCATACTGTTAAAGAATTACCAACATTGAAAGCCTTTTTGTTGTTGCCATGCAGAGAATATTTACATAACTAGATAACGTATAAGCCTTAGGTATTGAAATGCATATGAAAGTATTTGTAATAAAGGACAGGATTGCAGTATTTTTAGAAACTCACTACATTTGTTGGAAACTTGCAGTCATGTTTGCAGGCTTTACCAGTAAACCGAACAGAATGCCAGTCTATCATGAGTGGTCCTGTGCAGTAATCCTTTAAGCAATTTATCTTCAGCTTGTTTCTTGTCTGCTATTCATTTTATACTTTGAAACAAGTAGACAGTTGTCAGGCAGCAGGTCTTTTTTGGATAAGAAACATTTTTTACAAGTGGGGGTATCACAGAGATTGCTACTTTCAGCATGTTACCTGGTACTTTTATAAAACTGAATATAAATTATAATTAGAACTGCAGTGCAAGGAGAAGTGGCTTGAGTTGAATGCTGCTTGTCTTTTTATACTTGATTTTGACTGGCATTCCAGTAATGTATTTAAAAAGTAATTTATTTTTTCATGCCTCATAACCTTTTTGTTTCCATCTAGATATTAAATAAACTGTCATATAGCCAATGCATTGAAATATTTTTTTCTTCCACACTTCATTTTGTCTTGATTGGACTCTCATAATGACAGTTTGGCACCCAGGGCAGCGTATTTAATTAAAGTCCCATTTTTTGTGGTTTTAGCATAGCTCCACCCCTTTCTAGTTGGTCACACCCATTCCAATTGACCCCACCCGTTCAATTGTCTCCTGCAGCCCCCCACTGGTTAATACTACTGTATTCTTTTGTACATGCATATATTTTTGTTTTGATAATAACAAATGAAGTGTCACCTGAATTAGAAATTTTTTGTATTACCTTTATTATTGGTTTGTGTGCCACCATGTAGTCTTGAATTACACTATTCTGTGCATGGAATTTTTCTTCTGCTTTTTGCAGAGGGACTGGCCTCAGTTAACAAAAGGAAATAAACTTAGGTGCTGCAAAAGTCTATGAAAAGGTATATAGGAAATCTAAGTGATCTCTGATGCAATTTTTTTTTGTTTTAATTACCTTTTTGTAGGCAGGTAACTAGGCTGTTCTGTGGATTTTTTTTCAGTCATGCCCTGGACCACAGAAATAAGGATACATAGATATACATATGCTAATACCTTAACTGGAATATTGACTCACTTCAGTACCAATTCCTTCCTTCTCCACAGTACAGTAAATGGTATGCAGATTCATCACTCATGCAGATTGCCATACCTGTGACTGTAATGCTGCAACAGTCACATTGACTTAGCATTTTCAGCCAGACCCACACTTAAGTTAACCACTATAATTAAGCAACAATGCACTTCTCCCTTACTATCAAAGCTGCACAGTTAGGGACCAGGGAATTCCCATAGAAACAATAACAATCTGCTCTCGTTGAACAGACCTCCATTTGGCCAAGCACTTTCAGATAAGGCATTCTCTTAAGATTTGCCCAGCATGCCAGAATCCATTTTCCAACCAAGATTGAGAAAAAGACCTTTGTAGACTAAACTGAAAGACTAGTTACTTATAGAAAATAAAACAATTATGCAGGTGTAACAACAAAAGAGTAAAATATTATTTATCAGTCACATGAATCCATAATTTCTTTGATTGTTTAACTCTGTCATGTAACAACTGTGGATCTAGCTGTAACTCATCAGCTGTTACCTGGGTATGTAAACCTCTATAAAGTTATGCATGTGCTCTATAGCAAGCCTGGCCCATGGCTAAGTGTGTCTGTTGAGTAGCACATTTACCTGGCAAATGGACAGGTGGATAAATAGAAAGACAGATAGATAATTTAGTGTAGCCACTTTTGGAAGATGGGATGAAGCCAATGTACCTGGACAAAATCTATGAAGATGAAAGGGAACATAAAAATGCCACACAGATGGTCTTGACAGGTCAGCAATGAAGTCTGTATCCTTGAGACAGAGATTGTACCACTAAACTACTGTACTGACCATGGCACATATAGTAACTCAAAGGAATTTTTCAAAGACATTACAGACATCTAAATGTTGGTTACATTATTGGCTAAACACAAGCTCTTCTTGCAAGCATCAGAAAAGTAGAACCACTACACTGCATACCCAAAACGAAATGTTGGAATAAACAAATAGCAAGAACTATTATTGCTGTCACCAAAATGAAATCCTTTCTAATATTACAAGAAAAAAGAACTCGGAGTATACTGCACATTATTTATGTTACATTGGACACTTGCATGTGGGACAGAATGCTTAAGTTCTACTTATGGAACAGACCGTAACAGGGCATTTACCAAGTGATACTTCAGTTGCAAAAACAAGGGCAAAAAGAACCTATAGTGCTTCACTGACCCTCTTCAAGAGAAATCTTTACAAGTGGATGGGCAATAGAAAGTTCATCCCAGGGATCACTTCAGTGACCTTGCTCAGTAGGGGCACTGGGAACTAATGTCGGGAAGCACGATGCTAGGGAATCTTCTTGGGCTAGGCTTGTATAGGCTCCAGGGCCATTAGCCTAGTACACACCTATGAACCTATAAAGCTATGAATCTAATGCAACATCATGATAAATCCCCTTTTCTAAAAACTAGGACAGAGTCGACAATTGTGTAACAGGAGTAAGAGACTATTTACAAAAAGTAGTGCAAAGTGAAAATATGTTCAGTAACTCCTCATAAAATCTGTCCATTGCCGAAATATTTTTGTCATTGCCAAAAGAACTGTCCACAGCAAAGATGAATTACCACTGATAACAGATGGCAAACATGGCAGAGTGTGACCTATAACAAAAATAATACTTTTTTTCAACTTCAGTATTTAAAACGCACCATTTAACAACATGAATGTTCTTTGTGAGATAAAAAGAAAGATTTTCTATAATTCCTAGGTGGGCAGTTACAAAACTGTAGCCTTATATGCACATTTTATGTGTTACAGCTACATCTCTACAATCAACACACAGCGTATTAAGCAGAAAATCAGTTGGGCTGATGAAATGATAAATATGAAAACATTGCATGAAATGCAAAACAGAAATTATGAAACATTATCAATCAAAGAAATTAGAGGAAAATAGCTATAATTCTGTGACTAGAACTCTTGCCATCAAAAATAAGAGTTACATGAAAAAATACTTTATAGGAAAGGAAATAATGAATAATATTGGCTGTCAAAAACTCATATGAGTAGTTCCTAGTTTTTTGAGTCACTGTTTTGCCAAGCTGTAATCAGCATACCCATACTTTTTATAAACTACAACTGCCAGCTGAAGTTTACCGAGAATGTTCTAGAGAGAAAAAGTAAGGATCAGTGTGTGTTTTACCAGATTTTGATCAAAATGGATTAAAATGCCTTGACAATGCCCCATATCTCGTTTGGAGGTAATGTACCTTCTTCTTGGCAGTACCTATGTTTCTTGCATTGCCCATTACTTGCCATTAACATACTACATGCAAAGACTTTGGTAAGATCCTGTGGGAGAATATATATGGCGTTAGTATCAATCTATAGAACTGAATATGAGTAATTTTATACCATTCAGTTGCAAATGAAGGATTCTGATATAGACACATATCTAAAACTCGCTCTTTGCAGAGGTGGGAAGTAACCGTGTAAAGATTAGATACCATGACCAATATTAAAATAGCAGCATTCATTTAATAGTGTCGTTAGACAAAATACTTCTCTATAATAAGCTAATGAAACACCCTTTTGTTAAGAAGGAAGCTTATTGAAAATTGTAAGATATTACTATTGACATTTTTTCCCAAAAATGTTTTTATTAATTTTTTAAATGCACACGAAATAAACAACAATGTTTAATTGCCATATGCAGCAAAACAGTTCAACATACAGAGAATTTTATATATATATATATATATATATATATATATATATATATATATATATATAGGTCCGCCTGACAACGTCAACAGCTCAGAATGCCGACACTGAGAACACCGACACCAGAAGATCGACAACTGAGAAGACCGACGGATGAAAACACCGACGCTGAGAACACCGACATGGGAAAAGGCTGTGTAAGTATGCGGTAGTGACGGACGTTAGGGTGTGAGTAAGGTAAGTGTGCGATATTGACGGTCTGTAGGGATAGGGTTGGGTTAAGTGAGTTAGGGTTAGGGCGCGGGTTAGGTAAGTGTGCGGTAGTGATAGTCTTTGGGTTAGGGGCGGGTTAAGTGAGTTAGGGTTAGGGCGCGGGTTAGGTAAGTGTGCGGTAGTGATAGTGTTTGGGTTAGGGGCGGGTTAAGTGAGTTAGGGTTAGGGCGCGGGTTAGGTAAGTGCGCGATAGTGACGGACCTTAGGGTTAGGGTTTGGGTTAAGGTTGTAGATAGTTGTGTATGTGAGGTTTAGTGTGGGTTTGTAAGGATTTTGGTGTGCTTGTGTTGTGTGTGTGCTTTTTGGACAGGGGATTTGTTTTGTTTGTTGATTGTCATTATTATGGTGTGTTGGGCATGTGAGGTTTCGTGTTTGTGAACTGTCGGTTATGTGGTGTCAGTGATTTCGTTGTCGGGCATGTGAGGTTTCGTGTTTGTGAACTGTCGGTTATGTGGTGTCGGTAAACTGGTTGTCGATGTGGTGGCTTGTCGACCTTGTCAGGTAGACCCATATATATATATATATATATATGATCAGTATGGAATACCGAAATTCCACAATCCCAAGACTCTGAATCTTGAGGACCAGAATCTCGAGATTGCGGAATCTCAAAACCTTAAAAAAAAAAAAAAAAAAAAAAAAAAAAAGTAAAACATACAACAAACTATTTTAAGGTGTATGCAGGGGGGCAAGCCCCCCTGCACCCCCACACCCCCTGCAACTTAAATATACCAACAATAAGATTGTACTACAGTGGAGTGAACGTTAAAGTTCCCATTCCAAACTGTACGTCAATCTCAATTCACTACATTTGAGATTCTGCAATCTCGAGATTCTGGTCCTCGAGATTCAGAATTTCGGGATTGTGGAATTTCGGTATTCTGTACTGATCATATATATATATATATATCCCATAATCAAGAGTAATTTTCAGAAAACACAAATAAAATATATAAAAAGCATATGCGTATGTAGAGTGTTGAATCCAATACATGCAGTGCTTTTTCACATAGTCCACAAATTTCATGAATGATCGTGCACTGATAGGCTCAAAATGATTTTTCACATCATTGCTTCTGTTGATTCACTAAAGTGCTCCGGCTCGTGGTTGTGATAACGAGGTGATATCTCACAGCAGAAATTACTATTTTCTTTACTATTTTGAATATCTAGCATCTCAGAAAGTATTCCTGGTGTTATATGATTTTCATTTATTTTGTCACTATACAAGATACCTCTATCAAAACAGGCAAAATGATAAACTGAAGTGAAATGAGCAAGAGTGATGTAACACTTCAATATCTTCCCTTAAAGCACTTAGTTATTGCAGACCACATGACAGAAATCCTTGTTAAACGTAGCTCTATTTCCTTAAAGCTACACCTTTCAATAGATCCATTTTTGCTTGCCACCAGATAGGTGATAAGTATAGACCGTTGGGCTTCAGTGGCCTTTTTTTTCTTAAGCATACTGTTATCTTCTTCGGAAAATATTGTCCCTTTTAATCATGGATCATTTTTTATATCTTCCCATCTATTCTAATGTCTTAAAGGACCTCTACGGTCCTTTACCCTGCATCTGTCTTCATAATGTTCATCTACTAAATGTAACCATTCTCTTAACACCCTGACACACCAGTCCCATCATATGCCAAGTCCAGTTCACAGTCCTGGTCATGGCTCCTTAATTCCATCCAACCGTTCTGATCATTGTCTCATTGCTTTAAGTATTCCTTTAATTCGTTGGTCGTTTACAGTTCCCAAGGTACACAGCAATGGCATGCAGATGTGTAAAGTACATGATATACATAACATTAACACGCAGGCTATTGGGAGAATATTTTTAAAGAATATTAGGTTGACTGACTGCACCAGGTAATATTACAAGAGTAGCGATCTCTTGTCCTCTCAACTGTCCAGATTTTCACAGAATGTCCAGATTTTTGCCTCATATTTTTAGTCTGTTCCTTAGAAAATTTGTGGCTGCCAGGCAAATCCCTGAGGATTGAAATAATTAAATAATCACATACATTTGAGTTTCAGACATCATATCCTTCAGAAAATACAAGCTAACACAAATCCTGTTATTCTAGCAACTTTAGAGCAGCATTTAAGATTTGTTCCTATATTTGGGTCTTTGTTCTCCCATTATTTTCGACTTTGCCCAGATTTTTTGCTGTAAGAGGTTGAGAGGTATGTGTCTTGCAGTTTGAATTATTTTCAAATTTATAAATTGGATTTGAAGTGGAATTTTAATATTGCATGCACTTGGGATGTAAAGCTGTAAACAACCTCCATGCTGGTGGCCTTGCCCTGCACTTCAAAGTGCAGTGTAATGTACTTTAAGTTTACTAGATCATGGGCAGCACTGATCTCTCTCTCTCTTTTTTTTTGCAATCAGCAAAACTTACAAATTAACCCAGGCAAATGATGTATGTTTCCAGATCACCCCATAGTAATTTTGTGAAGTGGCCATGGTGAGGGTGGGAGGGTCTGCATGCACACTTTTTTTCGGTTTTGTTCACTTTCTCAGATTTCTTTTCTTTAATACTGAATAGTATAAGTAAAGTGGGGCGTCACAGTGGAATCTAGCAATAACTCTCAAACCTTTTAACTCAAGAATCAGGAAGAAACAGGCAAAAAGTAATAGGGTACAAAGGCCAAAAATCACAGACAAAGTTTAAATATAGCTCTTATATACACAGACAGCTACTATAAGAACATATTTTACATTATGCATTTTCTGAAGGATATGAAGCCTGAAAGTGAAAAGTCTGTCATTATTTAGTGACTACAATTTTCAATGATTTGCTAGAAAACCATTCAATTTCAATACTCCCTTCTACATTCTAAAATTGTGGTTGTATAGAGTCATGGGTATTTTGTGTAGACAAAGGTAGAATATTTTTTAAATAAACATAATGCTTCAGCAGTGAACACTTTCTGTGGCTCAGGATATGTGATGTTTTTGTTCTATGGGCAGAAAATGAAGAGAAAAAACAATCTAATCTGTTTGTCTAGTTCTAGTACATAGGTACTGAATTTGAATATCTTACTGGTAGAAACATAGGGCTTGCAAACACTTTCTCCTCTTTCACACTGCATTATGTAACACCAGCTAAATTTTCAACAAGACAAAAATTCCCTCCAATTTGGTGCAGGCATTCTCCTACTAGTCTTCATGTTAACCCAGTGCACTGTCTGCCAAAGAACAAAGCATTTATTAGACCTGTTTTTCTACAGGTAGAAATATTGCTTCAGTCCGTAGGTATGATGGGATGGAACATCAGTTTTATATTTTGGTATGAAACTGTCTAAGTCTTATTAAGGGAAATTACCTTTTGGATACATCACAGGGAGAATAATAAGTTGTAAATGCCTTCTTTTATGGCATCTACTGGGTGAGGGCATGTTCTTCTGAAGGAGCGCATTATTTTTTTCAGTGTTTTCTAGTTTGCCATCTGGCTTTGTTCAGGTAATTTTCTCATTCACTCATATATAAAAATCTCTGAGTCAGATTGTCCTAGTTCAAATGTAAACACAAGAAAGGTAGAACTGGCCCAAAGACATAATCATAATTTGTTCTAGTTTTGCTTGAGGTGCTCCTTTGTGAGATCTGCTTGTAGAAACTTTTCTTAATACTGCACCGTATGAACCATCGATGCACTCTTAATAGTTATGGATGCAGTGTCTAGCACATGACATGCTACAGATATGGAAGCACTGAGAGGGTCTTTGAACAGGACCTGTAACATTAGCTCTAGATAATCCTGTGGGACTCCTTTAGCTGCTCAAGTCCCGGTGGCTTAAAACCTAGGAACTCTAAGTGTTGGACTTGAGCGGCTATTTCCCCATTCATGCACCAGGCTGAGCAGTTGCTCAAGCTTGAAGTGAGTTCTGAGACACAGCTGCCACAGTGGTCAGACTCCATCAATGTCTCGTCACAGAACCGGTAAGTGGGGAGTGGAAATATGGAGGGGGGCTTTATATGTAAAAAACGAGAAGGGGTTACAAGAACATTTGGAAGTTGGCTCAGAGTTAGGGTTAGGGTGCGATCATGAGTTGCTTTTAGGGTTAGGGTAAGGAATAGATCTCTTAGTAGCAGCGCATGGGAATTGGAGTAGTTGGAGTTAGGGTTCTTGCCAATACTAACGAGTGGCAGCAGTGAAATATGTCACAAGCTAATGGTTTACAAGCAACTTTGTTTTTGCCCTATGCATGTCTTTCTCAGGTCAAATGTAGAAGGTTCATCTCCAGTCTTTGTAGTCTGAACAGCCTCAGATAAAGTTTAAAGAAGTCTCAGAGATACTCATGATAAGCAAGGTAACACATTACAGACATTTTGTTTCTGTATAAACCTGTGGAATAAACTTGGGTTTTCTTTTTTTTTTTCTTTTTTTGATAAGATATCCACTCTAAGAACTAACTTTCAGATATCGATGACTAAGTTATTACCTGGTCTTTCAGAAAAAACTAAAAATTGACATGTTTGAAAACAGTTTCAACCAGACTTCAAGAAAGGATGATGTCTCACTTCCATCATTTCCTCTGGTACCTAGTCCTGGGTTCATTTAATCTACTATGGCCCTTGTACAAATAACACTTTAGATAGAGATGAAATGGGAAATTAATGACCCACATTCAATTATTCTTTAAAACGATTGCATGACCAGAGTGCATTACCACTAGTCAGTCCTGCCTTTAAAATTACCATAAGTTGACATCTAGAACCACTTACCAAACCACACTGCAAATTAGCAGATTCTAAATCTATTTTCATAGGTCTATAGGTTCATAAGTACGCACTAGGCTAGATGTCCTTGTGGGAAATTTTAATCCAAGCCAGCTTCCCTTTTTTGTGCCAAAATTAACCTATCCCATTTGGTTAGAGACTGGCCCTACCCATCCTTTTCTTGATAATTATATATTATTCCTAATAATAATAAACTGGGTAATACCATAGATAATTTGAGGGGACCCATGCTTGGGATAAAGCATTTAGCAGTGCCTCTGTCTATTAGTAGTACAGGGGGCAGTCCTAGGCTACATTTTCTGTTTTCTATCTTGAAAATGTATGGGGATGAACTTTGTTTTATGTGGATGGGAGTCTGTTCCAGAACAATGCCATCCCATGCGGGATATATCTGTCCCTCCAAACCATTTATTTGCAGAAGAGATTTACATCACTAGACAGAGTGTTTCTGATGCTATTTGACTTGCTGTTGTGCAGCAAAACCATCAGTATGTAGGACAAACTGTTGGCTCCTTCTACTATGGAAAATAAATGCCCTGACTTTGGACATTTACCCCTTCCCCTTATTTTTGGCTTTTTTGTCCCAATGTCTTCATTAAGCAGATCTGTATACTAAGATACAAGATTAAAAGCACATTCATGTAAAAATGCAGCGTAACCAAAGACTCATTTGAGGACTGCACGTGACGTAACTAATAAATAAAACCACGTCATACAATAGATGATTTTATCTATAATATAATACTAACATGGACTTCATCAGGCTTTGTAAGAGCACAGATGAAGCCTAATATATAGGTTACTAAAATTACATGATTGTAGTTAACATTCAACCATTAAAGGTGTATATGTTTGTACTAAGGAAACAGCTGAAAGGCTATCAAGAAGCTTAACCCTAACACCTCTTTTTATTAAGACTATATTATTTTTCCCAGTAAGAAGGTTATTTTCACATACCCCAGGCATGGACTTAACACCTCCCATTCTGTTCTTGAATAGTCTTTAGATATTTGTTACTTTGCTTGATATCTTAAAAGACTTTATTCAAAAGGCATGGAATGTACTGGGTTATTAATCTATCAAACCAGTAGGTGCCGCTGATCATGCAGGGATGGTTGAGGCCTTTGCCATGATTGCTATACAGTCCATCATTTATTCGATGGTGTAGGAGGTTGATGCACACTGTGGACAGCTAAACAAGCAACTGGATAACTTATACTCATTTTAAATTTTATTGTACTTTATTTAAAACTAAAGGAAAAAAAGAAGTAATAAAATAAACAGGTTAGCATGAACAAGCACAATGCCAAATATAGTGAGGGTAATGGATGTTGGCAGGATGTTAAGAGATACTAGTGTGAGGAGTTTTTGGCTGCACACTTTGGAAATGTGAGAAATTGAAGATCTGGAAGGATAGAGAATTAAAATGTAGAAGGATGGATTATTCTGGAAAAGTAGAAGTTGAAATGTAGAATAATAGATTGGGTTTATTCTGTAGAATTATAGGCAATTTTTAGATGTGTGGGTGATTAAACTAAAGGTGTAGGGGAAATATTGATATGAATGAGGATGAATTTATGTGGTGAAGAGACTGTTAACAGTAAAAATTGGGTGTGGTAAATTAGGGTAGTAATCAAAAAGTATTGATTTAACTGTGTGTGGATGTAAAGGCAATGACGATAGAGGGATATAAGCAGTTTAGAGATGTAAGGGGAAGGCTGAGAGATGTTATAAAGGAAGAGATGAAAGGTGAACATTAATATGATGGTAGTATATGATAGCAGGGATGCCCTGTGAACTAGTGAGCAGATTGTTGCTGAGATTATGAATACTTCTCTTTCTTTATAAAGGAATCTGATTCCCATGAGATTGTCACTAATTCTGATGCCATCAGTCACCATCTTCACAAGATTCTCCTTCACCAAAATTACCATGCCATTTCTAGTCTGCCCTCACTCTGAGTAGTAGACTCTAGATGCTAAGCTAAGTGGCTTTGCTGCATTGCCCTTCCACTTTGTCTCCCAAATACACAAACTATCCAGTTTCCTACTTAACAACATGCTATCTGCTTTCAAGCTGCATCCTGTCAGTGAACCCATATTCAGTGTAGCAATTTATATTTCAAGTTTGGCTAACATCCAGCTTTCACTCCACAGATCCATCCAAATTAACCCAGGTGGCTCCCTATTGAAATGTCAGTACTTGAAATGGTGGGTACTGACAAGCCAAAAATAAATAAACAAATAAATAAATAAATAAAAACAAAAGCCCATTTAAACAAATTCTAAAGATCGCTCTTCTTCTTTAAATTTCCTGTTTGCAGAGGTCCCCTTGCACTCTCCATTGTGTAGGGAAACCCCCCATACCCCCCTCAAACTTATATATCCTGACTCCGTAAACACCCATATCGCAGAAAAAAAGGAATATTCTGAGAAATGTCCATCTCAGACTTAGTATATGTAAGTCCTTTTTTGGCCATTCAGTCTCTGTGTTTCAGGACTCATTGTAGCGGGTATTTGGATATGAGCTACCAAAGTTGCTTATTTACGGAAGGCTGTTGAGCTTTATGATAGGTACACACTGGCTAATATAGGCAGACTCCTTCAGTCTTCAGCATGAGTCCTCGATGTAGGTCAGAGTAGACATGGCCTACAGACCCACTTATTACCAGCAAATATCCATGACTATTTTTATCAACAATAGTCAACATGACCGACTCACCTAGATCCAGTTTTTACACTACCAAGTGGCTAACCCTAACATAACATGCAGTCTGTGATCTGTGTTCTGTTATCTAGAGGATATTGTGCAACACAATCGATGCCTAAAGCAGTTGATCTATACACTTCCTCCTCTGAAATGCCCCCTCTACAGTCTGTGATGCTGCCTATGACTCCATTCAATTTTAAGTGAGATTGAACTGGTAACATCCAGAATGGCTTAGATAAGAACCCCAAAGACATGTGAAGATAGCATACAAACTTAACACAGGCATTGACAAGAGGTCAGGACTGAACCCTGTACCTTGTGCTTGGGAGGCAAAGATGTAAATCATTATACTAATCATACTTTTCAATAATAACCCAGATGACCTGTTTTGATTAGTGTCTCTGATGCCTGCTGGAGGTGGTGTCTATCCTTGTCAATTAATGAATGAAACAGGGCTGTCCAATGTTTGTGGTTATGGTGTGTATGTTCAGCGTACCAAGGCATAAGCATGGTAGCCTTCTTCAGTGGAATGGAAGTGTGGCAAGGGTCACATGTCCCTTGCCGAAGAAGATGGGTTAGGGACTTAAATGAGAAAAAATATCTTGATTATCAGGATGCAGCTGAGGGTACAGATAACCCCTATGGTTGCCTGGATAATGGACACACATGAGATGTTAGAAGCTTGAAAATCAATAGGCTCAAGAACAAAAGTAGACAAAAATATTGCTAATAGTTATTTTATTATAGCACAAAATATAAGAAGTTCATGTCAGCACTTGATTTAATATAGATGCCACTGTATGATTCTAACCTATTGGATTGAACAGTGTTGCAACATCTTAAGGAGAGTTGGAGAGCTGACAATTAAAAGACTCATCCATTTTTATACTGTGGGTCTTGCGTTTTAGATTTCAGTTCTTGGAACATTGTACTTTGCCTGCAAGAAATTGAATTCATCAATTAGTCAATCAATCCAGCATTAGCAAACTGAATATATGCCCAGGTAAATCAGGACTTACGGCATTCTCCACACCAAAAATCCTTCCAGAATACCCCCCCCACACACCATTTCTTAAAGCTCCACAAAAGAATCCTGTATCTATCACTAAACTACTGAAGTATGTTGGCCTCATCTTTGACCTACTGATGCTCAGGATGCACTCAGAAATAATAGCTAATAAAGTGGTAACCCAGTTAAAACATTGCTATAAAATATTACCTGTGCTCTCTCTCCTCTTGAACATTAAGCCTTGGCCAATATTGCTACTTGAGCTTGAGTGCAATGTCCCATTTATTGTGCTCTACTCCTCTGTAAACTCACCTGCAACACGTGATAGAGAACAAAACACATGGCTTTGTGGTTTGAATATGGCCACAAACTCAACATTGAAACTTACTTAAAAAACATTCACCGGCTTCCTGTTCAAGTAGCGCCATTGTCATTCTGAATACTTTACTATTCAAAATTATTAAACTTTATTACTGCACCCATTTAAGAACACTACTATTACACAATAGTCCTACTCACTTGCTTACAATCAGATTGAATCGATATCAATAAAAATGCTTTGCTTTGGACAAGCAATAGGCGAGTAGGCCTTTGCAGATGCTGATCAAGCCACAAGGAATCACCTCCATACTGGTACCAAAAATCAACAAACATTATGATGCTTCATAACCAAAATGAAAGAGTACCTAGTTCAGACAAGTACATGTAACCGTTACAGAGATATAACAAGTAAAAGTGCTAGTTTCCAATGAACTATCAAACAGTCTAGCAGACCGAGTAAAGAATAAGCATACATCTCGAAGAGTACTCACAATGATGTGTTGCAACATGTGTAAATAACCTCACTAGTACATAACCACACTCGTGGAATGTAGGCCGGTGCTTTTTGCAAGTCTCTACTAAAGTAGGGCATCTTTTATTTTGTCTTTCTATTCACATATTGTTCCTGTTGTCATTGCCTTTGTTGTTAATTGGATAATACATATTTTCTAACCTTGCATGATGGCTCCTCCAAGTAGCTATTGAACAGGTAAGGCATGCTGGGCAGTAGCACAGTAGATGGCATGCTGGCAGTGGTGTGTGGCTGAACAGGGGTACATAGGATATTTAAAAGCACTAGGAAGAATTGTGTGTAAGAGTGTTAACCAAGCAGAGTAATGGGGCATTGTCCCTCTAAACCAGCATGCTTGAGTTTCTGATGAGATGAATGATGACATCCCCTTTCTATTTAAGGAGTAGATGGGTTCATAATATTGAAGCCTCACAGTAATACGCTGTCCGGTTCATTTCTCAGCTAAAGCGTCTTATGCGTGGCCGTGGAAAGATGCGTGAATGGGCGTACCTTCGTTGAAGGTTGTGCGTCAGGCCTGGCAAGCCGGTACGTAAAAAATAAACTGCCAATTACTAGCGGACCGGAGTTCCGCTGTGGCGTCCCCTAACTGGGAAAAGCCGAAAGACACAAAAATTGGGAAGTCCAGAAGAGTCTGAGCGATGTGTCTGTGGATTTGTTCATGGTGAAAAGAGACTGTCAAAGGCCAGAGCCATCGGCCAAAACAATAATCCTGAGGAGGTATATATGAGAAGAAGTCCTGGTAGTGAAGAACCTGGAGATTATCTGTACTGAGCTGAATCATTATGCTCAAGGTAGTGGCAGACTTTGAAACCTGTTTTGTGCTTGTTTTCCT